>NC_133775.1:47755572-47817566 GCF_003597395.2 Chelonoidis abingdonii | reverse complement strand
ACAACTTGGAAACAGAAGATTAGAAAACTTGAAGGTAGAGAGATCCTCTCTCAGAGCCGAGAGAGCACTAGAACAGAACAAAGAACCCACACCCAAAAACTTCCCTCCCTGAGCTTTGAAAAATCTGGTTTCCTGATTGGTCCTCTGGTTAGGTGTTTGGTTCCCTTTGTTAACCCTTTACAGGTAAAAGAAACATTAACCCTTAGTTATCTGTTTATGACAATATGTAAATGTAATTAATCAAAATATTTGTGACCTGCTGAACTGGGAGTAAGTCAGACTATACCACTTCATGTCAAATGCTTGTGAAAACAACTAGCCTGTGAAAATCAGTGGATGAGAGAGACAGAGAACAGCAGCCATCTGTTACCACTTGGAAAGTAGCCGAACAAAGTGGGATTAGGAGCCAAACGTCAGAGCTTTTCCAAAAATGGACTTTTAAAATCTAGGAATAAAGAAAAAGTATAATTCTTTAAAGGAGTCAGCAGACAATCCTTTGACTTACTGCCTGTTTTTTAATCCCTTACAGGCTAAGAAATTTGAGAGAGATTGAATGGAATCTTGAAGATGGAAGCACAAATAGACTAAATTTAATAGTTAGATGAATGGCTTTAATATACCACAATAAAAAATGTTTTCTCTTTCCAAACTCATGGCAGAACGCCTGACTCTCTTGATAGAGATAGACATACTCAGAAGGCAGGTAGCTACTGCCAAATGTGAAGATATGGGGGCCAGGTTCTGCTTTTGGTTAAACTACAGCAAATCTCGAGGAACTCCATCAATTTTAGTGAAATCACTCCCGTGTAACCAAGAGCATAATTTCACCCATCCGATGAAACATAACAGTAGCTGCTCTGATGACAGCTGCTACTACAGTATATTTTTTTCCATATCATCCAAGAATAGGAGGATTCCCTTTTAAAGAAGTAAGCGAAATCTAATCAAGCTTGATATACAAGACAGCATATTGAGCTGCATCCAAGTGGCCCATGTATAATAAGCCCCTCTGACTCTCTTCAGCTTCACAATATCCCATTCTCCCCAGACACCCATACTGTCTAAATCTATGTGGTATAACTTGTGGCATAAAAGCCAGCTCTTAGACTTGGCCAGTAGAAAGGGCCAATATTTTCAGAATGACTGATTCTGAGTGCTCCAATTTTGAATCCTCAATTTGAGACACCTTTAAAGGGGCCTGATTTTCACAGGCAGATGCTCAGTACTTTAAAAAAAGAATCAAGGCCCTTGAAAATGCCACAAATAAGACACCCAGAAATGCAATGTTGGATTCAAAATTCAATGTGGAACATAGAGAAAATGAGTAAAGGATTTAAACTAATACTCCCACATCCTAACATCCCCTCACTTCAGACAAATTTGGATCCATACACTGTGGTGTTGGCTCATCTTTATAAATGACCATTGAAAAAATAATTCAGGCAATTAACAATTGATGATATGACTCAGGAATTTAGTTGCCTCTTCATTGATGCTGAATTCTTTGATAACACATGATTTTCATTTTGACTTGCATTAGGTTAGGTCAGGTGACATCCCATCACTTAACTAGAGATAGGCAAACCCAATCAGATGAAACACAAACACAAACACACTCAAATCTTCAACCATTTTTTTCTTTTCTTAATTTTTTTCTTTGCTTAAAATGTATACTCATCACTGCTTTTCATTTTTATCAGCTAAACTTAGAAGTGGAAGTACCAAAATACTGTAAGAAATACTGCAACTCCTTTGTGTTTTCCAAACCTAAGTAGTATTGCACATACAACCCTAACTCAGTATGAAGAACGTGATGTGCTGAACATGAGCTCCCAGGGCAATGCTATGGCAAAAAAGGGCTAATGCCGTCCCTGAATGTATAAACAAGGAGTAAGGAGTAGGGAGGTGCTTTACCTCTGAATATGCCTTTGATGAGATCATTAATGGAAAACTATGTCAAGCTCAGGTGTCTACTTTTCTAAAGGGATTTTGGAAAATTTGGGGAGGGAACAGAAAAGAGCCACAAAAATGATTTCAGGGCTGGATAAAATGCCTTACAATGAAGGACTTAAAATAGCTAAATCAAAAAAGAAAAATGAGAGGTGAGTTGATTACAAGCTAAAAGTACCTTCATGGGGAGAAAATACTGAGTACTCATTACTCTGAAGCTGAACAAATTCAAATGAGAAATTAGGCACAATTTTTTTAACAGTGAGTCCTTGGCTACACTGGGGCTTTACAGTGCTGCAACTTTCTCGCTCAGGGGTGTGAAAAAAACACCCTCCTGAGCTCTGCAAGTTACAGCACTGCAAAGTGCCAGTGTAAACAGTGCCCCAGCGCTGCAAGCTAATCCCCAAGGGGAGGTGGAGTACCTGCAGCACTGGGAGAGCTCTCTCCCAGCGCTGGCGCTGCAACCACACTCACACTTCAAAGCGTTGCCGCGGGAGCGGTCCCGTGGCAGCGCTTTGGAATTTCGAGTATAGCCAAGCCCTGAGGGTGATTAACCATTGGCACAAACTACGCAATGAAGTGGTGGATTCTCCATCTCTTGATGTCTTCAGATCACAAATGCATGCCTTTCTGGAAGTTACGCTTTAGACCAGTGATTCTCAAACTTTTATATTGGTGATCCCTTTCACACAGCAAGCCTCTGAGTTTGACAACCCCCCCCCCATAAATTAAAAAAACACTTTTTTATATACTTAACAACATTATAAATGCAGGAGGCAAAGTGGGTTTTGAGGTGGAAGCTGACAGCTCACGACTACCCACGTAATAGCCTCATGGCCCCCTGAGGGGTCCCAACCCCTAGTTTGAGAAACCCGGCTTTAGATAAACACAAGCTATTTGGTTCAAAACAGGGGTAACTGGGTTACATTTCACAGCCTGTGATATATAAGTGGTCATACTAGATGATCTCATGACTAAATGGCCTTAATCTCTATGAATCTCTGAATGTTATAAACTCACTTTAATTATCTTTCCCACTATAGTCAAATCATTCAAGGATACTGAATATCAGCAAGAATAAAGTATCCTGAAAAAAGGCTTTAGATAGTGTTGATATTGTGTTTCTGATAGGCCTATCTGAATATTTAACCAAGAGATATGTATTTGGTACATGTTCGGTGCAAAAAGGAAGAGAAACTGTAGGGGATGTCAGTAGTGTCTATAGGAATCTTGGAGCAGATTAAAAATCTTCATCCATTGGTTATAGGCAGTCAAGGTAAATAGTAATGGCAGATAATGACTACAACCAAAATAAAACAGAGCCTGGATTTTGAATAAAATCTTTAAAACCCATGGAGAAAATCAGTAATTGAAAAAAAAATCCATTTCCAATTTACACATTTGAATAGTGGAATAAAATTATGCTAATCTAACATATCTGCCTTATTGTGCTTTTCCATTCATTATGCTGCATGCATGAATATGAGATGGTTATTATCCCTTTGATAATAGTCCTTACTTATCTGCTTTAAATTGGTATGCTCTTTTTAAGCACTGCAAATGCAGTCTTTTGAAGGATCTTATTTACCAAATGAGCTTTCTCTGCTTTATATATTGTATTTTAATTTAGTTTTGTTTACATCATGTAAACTGTATTACAAATTCTATTTACTAAATTGTATTATAGGTTGTGTGGTGTCTACACATTACTGGGTGACTCCCACTTCATCTCTGGAGGACTCTGTCTCCAACTCATAGGAAGCACATGGCATGAGAACAGATTAAAAGTTATTTTAGTCTGACATCCTATCGCGACCAATAACAAACAATGAATGCTTTAGAGGAAGATGCAAGCTCCTCACACAATGCACCTAATTGTGGAGAAATGTCTTCTGCAGTCCCAGCTGGTGATCACTTTATGCATGAAGACTGAGTGGTGGTATAATTTGTATACTAGTGAGTGTTATGTCAGGTGCTACTTTTATTCTTATGATTGCTAATATAACTATATCGAGCACTGTTTGTGGATTCAGCACTGTGCAAAAATATAAGGCTTGGTTGCACAGTTAGATAGCACCCTATAGTTCAGGCACTGGGGCCAGATTTTCAAATGTTCAGCACCCACAATAAGGGACAACTTTCAGAAGCACTAAGCACCTCCAGTTGTGACACTTATGGCCAGAGTAACCAAGAGCTTGCCTTCCTGAGGGCACATTGGGTACTAAGCTGTTTTGAAAATCCGGCCCATGGGGCACTGGGTTATGGTCTAGACTCAAAGTGGTGCCTGTTTTTAAAAATATATAGTGTAATTCTTTAAATCTTATTAAATTTTAGGCCTTACTATCCTTCCTCTTCATTCTCTGATACTGGCAAATGTTAGTGATAGGATTCAATATATATATGCCAATAATACAAGATTGTTTGACTGGTATTTTTAAAAGTGTGTGCGTGTTCTTGCTTTTTTGTGTGTAATTGTGGGTTATAAACTAGTAAGCTCCGAATATTTTGATCAACAAAGAGCATATTTGCTCAGTAGATGCTTTGACTACTACAGAAAGTGCTTTAAACAGTAGCTCTTTCATTGATTTCTGCTGAGTTTTACTTTTAAAGGGTGTAAGACAGTCAAAATGAGATATGGTTACAGCAAACTACATGGAAAATCAAATTAATAAAAAAACAACAACAACCACCCTTGATTATCAAACAATGACATCAGGTGAGACGTTTATAAAAGAAACAGCACTGGATAATTTGTCCTGGGCAGCTCACCACATCTCTGCCACTAAGCTACAGCCCCAATTCAGGGAAGAATTTAATCACATTTAAATCCTATTGAAGTTAAACTCCTGCTTGAAGTTAAATACATGCTTAAGTGTTTGCTGAAGAGAAATAAACTGACATCCGTGCTTAAATTTATGCAAGTGTTTAACTGCTTTGCTCAGTTGGAATCATAATCAGTTTTTTTATCACAAGACTTAACACTTTTTCTCTATTTCTGCATATCTATTTTTACTGTTCAAATTTTTACTTATTAAACTAAGTTCTACTTGTATACCCTATTTGGGAAATTTGGCAAAGATTCACGGAGCTCCAATTTATTAATTGAGTTCTATTGCTGTAAAAGTTGCAACAATTTTTATTTTGGAATCATACCAAAAACATTGCATCATGTAAATGTGCATAAAAACTTTAATTTAAATTTAATCAGTGATGCATAATCCAGAGCTCTCTTTTTTTCTGTTAAATTTAATTATTGCTGACTTCTTCTATGGTCTAACTTTCCTCTTAGTAGAGGACAAATACCATATCAAATCCCTAAAATGTAGATTAACACTGAAGAGATAATGAGCTTCCTTGCCTTTTTTTGACTTAAATGAGAGTTGAATACTAAATACCTATCGGCACTGTATATCAGGAGCCCAAATCAAAACACTGGATCTGAGCTCTCTCAAACTTTGGGGAAGTTGGAATCTGGATCAGATCTGAACTTCATGTGTTGGATCCACCTCTACTACCACTACTGTATTAAAACTTTTAAGAACTAGAAATGTATCATACTAAAATGCCAACCATCAGTTTTTTCCATGTGTTTTGCTATTAGCTATTGCCACCACTTTCCTCGCTGTGGTATCTTAACACCTTTGCTCACTTTTACATTGCCTGGTGTAGCAGACTTTACTTTTATAGGAGAAAAAGTCCTTTAATCTTTGAAACTGCTTTGGCAATTATTAACAATGGAACTTGTACATTTCAGAGTAGAAAAGATCCTAATAGAGGACTGAATTACCCAAATCATTGCTCAGACTTAAGTTGGGCAGAGTTGTAAGGGGGAGGCATAGATAGGCTTCCCAAAATATGTATGAAACACGACATTCAATTCCCAGTTGAAAATTAGCTGGGAAAGGAACTGAATTAAAAAGTTTTCCTTAAATGAGAGGAGGAATTGAAATGGTTCATCTTCACCTATCTGGAAAATCTTTTCTGGGAATAAAGGCTGAAGAAGCTCCATGTTTGTCCTAGACCAAGATAGGTAGCCAATTGCCTTTATAAATTTAAATGTGCATCGTGGCTTTAGGATTAGCTTCCATGGACAGGTGATGCTCTTTCAGGAATTTTCTGACATATTCAGAAGAAAAAGAAAATAATACAGCTGTTTCCTTTATAATACCCACAGCCACCAGTCAATGATGCATTTCCCAGATTAGAGGTTTTTTACTTGAACAATAGGATCAATTAGTGGCATCCACATATTTAGGCCACCTGCTAAAATCAACTGTTTGGTACTAAAACATCATGCCATGAATATAGAGTAGTGTGACTGTTGCCAAGCATAAAAACAGGAGTGTGGCTGTTAATTTCCCAGGATACATGCATGACTCGTGTTTTGCAGTGTTCCAGCTTGAGCGACAGAAGTGGAATAGGTATGTAAACTGAATTAAGGATGTCTTGTTATAATATATGCTAGGTTTTAAAACTGACTTGGTCTGTCCTTCGAATTTCTCTTTGCTTGGAGATGTGCATCTTCAAGATGTTCTTGCATATATAAAATAGTCCAAAGAAAGTTATTAATTTTCTGCTTTGGGAGCTGTACTTAGAGCAAAATAAGGTTGTTCACATCTCTTTTGTGCTCTCTTTCACTCTCTGTCTTCTAACTGCAAATAATCTTCTCCAGTTTTTCCAGAGGCAGGGAAAATAAAATATTTTTCTTCAGTAACCAATAACAGGAACATTGTAAAATATTACAGTAACATAATTTTTGTGAGCTTTATTTTAGACACCTGGCTCATCCACTTCCATTTTAAATAATCATTTTCACTTTCAAGGTTAAATGTAATTTCTGCTGCAGATACTGCAACTGCAGTTAGCAACATCCCACGTTATAAGAAAATACAGTAGCATCAGTCATGTATTGAGTGGTTTTACTTCCCTCCCAGCAGTGGCTCTGAAACCAGTTTGGTATAGAATTAACATGGCTGTTGCTAGATGTTAAGATTCTCCAGTACAATGTTCAAAGGTCAAATTAGAAAAGGTAACCCAGCTCAATACTATATTCATTTGATATGTACCATTCTCTGACAGACATTAAAAGGATCTATTGCACACATAATCTGAGTTAGTAAGGATTTTATAGAAATGACCAAACCAAAAAAAAGTCTTTTCAGGTTGACATGAAATAAATTTTTAAATATTTTTTGTTCATTTCAAAATGAAATATTTCATTTCATTTTTGAGGGGTTTAAAAGTCTTTTTAATTAAAAAAATAAAATTGAAGTAAAACTCAAAACAAATTTGTTTTGAATCAATTCCGAAAATGTTGAAATGAAACATTTTGACTTTTTTGCAATGTTGCCTGTTTTTGTTTTATGATAGGGCATTGGCCCCACACTGGCCTCTAAGGGGTTAATAGAGCCCTAGGCAGGCTGCACAGGAGGTAGCAGCCAATCACAGCCTGGTAGGCCCATATAAGAAGAGCTGCAGGGCACTACAGCTTCCATTATTCCCTGGCAAAAAGAAAGGAGTTAGCACTCTGGACGGAGCAGTGCTGTTATCAGGGACTAGGGGAAGAGCCGGTGCAGCCATTTAGGCGACCTAGGTGGTCGCCTAGGGCACTAGGATTTGGAGGGCGGCATTTTCTTCCATAGTGACCGCAGCAACCGGATCTTCAGCAGCCCCAGTTGCCATGGGCATTTAGGCGGAGGGAGCTGGGGCAGGGGGGGCGCCGCAAACTGATTGGCGCCGCAAGCTTGGGAGGCAGGAGAAGTGAAGCAGTGACAGCTTGCTCGGGGTGCTCGTGCTCTTGTGCGAAGCAGGGCAGAGCTGCCATTGGGGGGGAGCCTCAGGACGGGGGGGGGGGGGTGGGGGGGAAAGCTGCTGGATGGGGGTGGGGCCCTCAGGGTGGCTCAGGGCGGGGACGCGGGGGGGTGGGGCGCAAGGTAGAAGTTTCACCTAGGCCACGAAACATCCTTGCACCGGCCCTGACTAGGGGAGCTAGACTGAGCTCCTGCCTGGCTGCTGGAATTTGCACACTGAGACCCAGAAGCAGGGGTGAAGAAGTTGCTTGAGTTGTGAGGAAAGGTACTGAGGAGCAGGAGGGGATGCAACACATGGCTGCCATCTACAGAGTCCCTGATCTGGAACCTGGTGTAGTTGGTGGGCCCAGGTTCCCTTTTCATGCCCACCCTCCCTCCAGTGGCCACTGAGGACGTGACTGGGACAGTTGGACTGCTGCACGTGCCCCCGGAAGGGGGAGCACAGATTGTGACACACCCCTCTGTGTCATGAAGCGGATACCACGGTGTTTGGAGTGATGTGTATCTGGAAGCAGAAGTGATGTCAGGTGAGGCACCACCGGGAGAGGGCGTACCTACATTGAAGAGCTAATCCCCAAGGCACCGGTGTGGTGAGTGAGCACCGTCAGGTACTAAAACAGCAATTTCAATGAGAAATCAGAAAATGTTTTGGCAGACCCAAGGCTCCAGTCCCAGGTGCAGGGGAAATGGTACGGTTCATTGCACGGATGAGACATGATTTGGGTAACTGAAGGAGGAAATCTTCTTCCATTGCATGCTGCATGGGCTTATTAAACAGCAGGTTATGGTAGGTGAGACAGGGGCAGGCTTTGGGGAGGAGTTTGTAATGGATATGTCACAATACAAATCTAGTGGGCATAGGATACGTAATACCAAACATTGGCTCATGATCAGAAGAGGTGCATGAGCTGAAGAGGCTGCTATAGATTTAGAGTCCCACTGCTGCAATGTAGCCCTGAGTGAGGATTGTCTTTCCCACAACCCCTGAGACAGTCTTTATGCCAAGAACCACCACTTGGTGCAGGGGAAGGATTGAGGTCACAGTAATCTATACTTACATAATACACATCCTCTTCCATGTCTGTATAGATATTCCGTAGATTTAGATTTAAAAAGGTGTTTGTCCCATCTTAGGTATCTACAGCTATTGTTTTATATTTATGTAAAAAAATCCAGCTATATTCATGACTATGGCTGACAGCCTGTCCTAGGATTGATCTCATTGCTATGTCTCTAATCCTTCCTCTCAGCCTTCCCCCCCCCTCTTATTCTTAACCTGTCCTTTCTCCGTTTATTTTCTTTCTCTCTCTATCTCTTTCTGCCCACCTCCCCCCCAGGGTCATTTGTACACAGGGGCACTCAGAAGAAACAGAAATAAATTAAGCTAAAGTGAATTAAGGCCATGTTGACATGGCAAGTTATCAAACATAAAGTAGAACCTTGAATGGCAAAATTATTTGCTAATGTAAATGGATGACTTCAACTCTGAGAGACTTTCTACTCAATGACGGGGGAAGTACTTGGGCTTGATGCTGGAATTACTAGGTGAAATTGTATGGCCTGTGTTATGCAGGAGGTCAGAGGAGACTATCGCAATGATCTCTCCTGGCTTTAAAACCATGATCTCTGTGAAGCTTTTGATGGCAAAATTCCTTCTCCCTACAATGAGCTTTTTGTAGCATAAACTGAGGGCATAGTAACACAGGGACACTCAGGAAAAAATCAGCCAGATTAGCTGAAGGTGCAAATTTAAAGTGCATTATTTAAGTGCATTAAACCACCACTCTGTGGGGCTTCATTCACGTGTGATATGTCATTATCTACATGGAAAGTCAGTGCGTGACAGCCAGGATGTAAATTTGCAATGTACCAGCTTGCCATGCAGTAAAATCCCATGTGGACATTGCTACAGCATCCATACAGGAGTCAATAGGCTTAATTCACTTTTATGCCTTTATGGATGTCCTACATTTAATTTTCCTGGCATAAAAAATAAAATTCAGAATTATGTCCAAATGGTAAATTTTGCAATATTATCATACATTTCCCAAGTTTTAAACTAAATAAGTTTGAAAATTTTGTGAGTACACTGAAGGAAAAATTTACAACTACACGGGAAATCATCTTCAATAGAATTATTTCCCGTTTAGGATTATGAAAGATTATTAGTTAGGCCAAGTTCATGTTGAACGCTCTACTTTTAATTTTAAGCTCGGTAATGTGCTGAGATTATTAAATGTGGTGCTGAGAAAAAGCAATATAATGGCTTCTATCATTTAAGCAATTTACCATTTGAAGTGTGATCTGATCCATGAGGATGTCTCTGAAATCTAAGAACAATTGGATTATTCATTCTTCTCACGGGATTGCTGAAAATATTTTTAGTCCAGTAAACCTAAACAGAATGGACAGTGCCTTGGCATGACTTATGCTTATATTTCTCAGGAATTTCTAACACTGTTATTTTTCATAAATTAATATTTAGAGCCAGGGAGTAGCATTTTGAAGGAGAATACAGCTTTATGGTAAGTTTTCCTCAGAAATATTTAAAACATTAATGAACATAAAACAAAAGTCTGTGTGTTGTGTTCAGTTCAAACTTAGATTGCTTTCTTTTGCTTGGAATCCTTTGAAGCCTTTTGAACCAGCTGGTGTCTCCATATCTCTTCTTGTTTTAATGTTGCAGCTTACACTATGTGCATGGCACAGCCTCAACTAGTATGCATATTAGAGTTGAAACTAAGTAATGTATCAATTGTCCTGCGTCTCATTCTTAGCAATTTACATGGTTCTCAGAACTATAGCACTATCAATAATGAGTTAATGCAGGACCTCATCAAAGCCTATTGAAGTCATTACAAACCATTCCATTGACTTAAATGGACTTGGATCAGACACTTAATATGTGACTGGTTGACATGTATATCTCCAGTTATTTCACTGGAAGTCGCCAGATATTTTTAAATTCTACAGAACCTTCATATTTGAATGTAGTCATACTAACTTTGCTTAGCAGGATCCTGAACAATTAAAATTGAGCAAGCTAAAAGAAATTTCACAGAAAAACAGACTATTTGGAACTTAATAGCCTTTGTGTTGTAATGATATTGTATTCTTAAGAGTAAAAAGGCAGGTAAGTCGGAGCAGGAGCCAGAGGCAGCTCTAGACATTTTGCCGCCCCAAGCAGGGCGGCATGCCGCGGGGGGCGCTCTGCTGGTCGCCTGCAGGAGGTCCACCGGAGCCGCATGACCAGCGGACTCTCCACAGGCACGCCTGCGGGAGGTCCATCAGAGCTGCCTGCCACCCTTCTGGCAACCAGCAGAGTGCCCCCAGCGGCATGCCACCCCAAGCACACGCTTGGTATGCTGGGGCCTGGAGCCACCCCTGGCAGGAGCTGTGTGTGAGTGCTGCTTGCCTAAGCCTGGGAAGAGAAGCTGCTTGCCCAACCCTCAGCCTTTAACCATTTGAATCTTCCCTCAGAGGTTTGACCCTGCCTGCAAGCAACTGCACCTTCCAGACGTTATTGTTACCATCACCAATTAACAGGGTTGGATTTCCAATCACAGAATAAACAGTATCACCTCTGCCTAGATCTATGTGATCTGTTATGTCCCTGGATAAATGACCACACATTAGAGAGGTTCTTTTGGAAGTCAGGTGATGAGTCATCTGTGCAACATATATACATTAACACACACCATGTTGCCTTTTGTTGTTTTCCCCCAATCTGTCCTGGATTATGGATACCCAGAGCAAACCCTCTGAGAAAAATTAAAATCAGTCTGTTCTACACAACCTGATAATTAATGCTGCCTGTAAGACCTACAGTGCGGGGCTGCTGTTCTGGTAGAAAGACCTGTTAGAACTCTGTTTAGCCTAAATGTGCCTAAAATGTTTCAGCATTAAGCATCCATTGCTTGCTGCCAATGTGGACTAATCCAAAACCCATTTATATCAGTGGCAGTCTTTTTCACTGTCTGTGCAAAGCAGCTGTTAATTTACACTTCCCTTTTCAGTGGGTGGTGTAATTATGCTATGGCATATCCTATGTTCCAAGGACATTTCATGCTATGAAATTTAATGAGTGGTTCTGTGTCTGGCAGATCTATAGGCTTTGACCTATTTTATGAAGATTTGGAAACCATGATTTCCGCAGTCCAAATTGATACTTCCAAAGCATTAGCACTTACATTGCATAGAAGTAATCATTATACATCTATTGCTATGGTGTATTTCAAGCTTCAGCAACTGTGTGTGAAGGCAGTAACAACATGGAGTAAACCTATTGGTAAACTAAGTCAGCTTATTTTTCTTTAAATCATCAGACTAGAAAATTCCAAAGTTGAAA
Organism: Chelonoidis abingdonii; assembly: GCF_003597395.2. NCBI lineage: Eukaryota > Metazoa > Chordata > Testudines > Testudinidae > Chelonoidis > Chelonoidis abingdonii. The sequence continues at coordinate 47,805,458 of NC_133775.1, read as the reverse complement.
ATAGAGACTTTTTTCACTTGAGGCAGAAAATTATTTTCAAATCTACACCAGACAAATAATTCCGCCTGCTTTGTCCATCTCCATAGCAAAAATTGGTTAATTATTAGAACTGGTCAGAACAACTGTGGTGGACCCATTTTCCATCAGAAAATTTAGTTCTGCCAGAACTGAAAAGATCTGCAAAATCCATCTTGATTTTTGTCAAGATTGTATTTCAGAGGGAAATGGGGTCAGGGTGATAGCGAGGAAGGGGAGTCCAACAATGTTCCTGTCCCATCAACAGTTTCAAAATGAAACATATTGATATTCTTGTTTTGAAATTAGTTTTGGTTTCAAAATGTCTAATTTTGTATTGTATTACATTGTACTATAACAAAGTCAAAACTGAAGCAACGCTTTGATCAATCTGAAATGATTTTTCCCCCAGAATTTTCTGTCTGAGAATTTTGAAATATCCAGGTTTTGTTTCAATTCACAATGAACAAAACTTTGAAATCTTGAAATTCTTTGGTAAATAGTATTTCTACTTTCCTAAAATCACTATTTATACACTGGTTCCCAGGGCAGAGGTGAAAGCTCTGTGTCCTAATTACTATGGGTTTTGATTATTCTCTTAGTGTTGCAGAAGGAATTGTGGGATGTGCCCCCAGAAGTTTCAGCAATATACATGTGTGAGTGCAGCACCAATGAGGACACAATAATTCAGGTAGGCAGTGTGGCTGCTCAGTGTAAATCAGGAATAATGCCAACAAAGTCAGTGGAGTTACAATAGTGTAAATCTGGTATTAGTGGGAGGACAATCAGGCCCTGTTTGTACTTTCTAGACACTATAATATCAGGGAACAAGGCATCTACAGGATGTAGTTTTTGTTTTTATAGCATTTACTAGGAGCAATGTTCTGATGTTAGTATTTGGAGCTGTTCCCAAAGTTGTTTGCTGTGGAACAGTTTAAGAAAATGGTAACTGCTTCCTCGCCCTATGGTTAGCATTTTACTAAGGAATAGGCTGAAGACTGGTTTGACCAAGGAATGTAGTCATGCAGCTGGTGAGCTACATTTGGAGAGCTTTCCTGCCACTGAGAGGAGGAAGATAAAGCCCCAAACTAAATTGATCTCTGCTGAATGCTATAGACCTGTCACTGGAGAGTAGCAAACATTAAACCTCTCATAATCCCATGAGAGGATTTTGTTGGTGGGTTGAATAAGTATGTACTCAATTGGCACACATGTTCTTTTTGGTTTGTTTTTTAAATCTGTTTAATTTATGTGGTGTGTATTCACAATTTTGGGGTGTCATTGAGAAGATGTGAGTTCTCTAAGGGACACAGAGAATTACAGGAGTTGTATAGTCTTCTGTGTAATGAATGATGAATGCCAGCTACATCTGGATGCAAGGTGGAAGCCCTCAAGTGTAGGGCTACAAGCAAAACAGCATGGCTGAAGGCCAACTGTCTAGGGAAAATGTAGACGGTTTTTTTCCATAACTGTGTTATACTGTAACAGCAGACTCAACAGCCCTAAGGAGCTCCAAACAGTATCAAGCTATCTGAACTGCAAACCCATTTTATATTGTTGGGACAATGGGTATAAATCAGGAGTAGTTGGAAATTTTTGTTCAGAACAAAGTCAGCTCCCCACCCAAACACCAAGTGCTCCTGCACCCAATACCCTTTGCTGGGAGAGAAACAAGGCAGAGAGTAAACAGCAGGGACTTTTCCCATGTTGGCCTGAAAAATTTCCTCAAATGAACAAAGAGGAAAACAAGGATTTAGTATTCTTAGAACAGAATCAGGCCAACTTCTGGGGCTCGCATAGCCAATCAGAGACATTGAGGGAAAGTGATTTAACTGAGCCATGGCCATCTGCTTTCTCTTTCTCATTGGCATTAAGCAGTGCCTGAAAAAATGTGTATGGAATTTGGAACGCAACCAGCTATTTATCCTAGGTGTGACACACACAAATATTTTTTTGTGTGTGGATTTCTGGCCTCCCTCATAGACCACGTCAGGAACACAAAGCCATGCCTATTGGCATGTTTTTAGTAGAAGCACAGATGCTGCATTTGCCATCACTGCAGCTTCTGTTGCCTGTATTTGACTTCATATGAATTAGCTGGCCAGATATCCATGACATAGATGAACCCACAGAGGGTCATCTGGTACCAACAGAACCTGTTTAATGCCTGTGCAGCTGGCATGTTCTGTTCCCTTATGCAGTTCCTTTTGAAAAGTGCATTGATCAGTTCTGTTGCTTGCACTCCTGTGAAGAGAAGAAAGGAATCTAAGTGATCACCCACTGCAAGCAACAGGGAGGCAGTGGGTCCAATGAGCAGAGCACCAGAGCAGAGTCAGGAAACCTCAGTTCTATCCCCAATTCTGGCAGTGACCTGCTCTTTGACTCAGGCAGGGCACTTTCCTTCACTGTACACAAAGTCAGACTAGATGACCACAATGGTCCCTTCTATAATACATGCACCGTAATGGGCATTGGCAACTTTCCCATATTTACCATTTTTTGAATCCCAAGAGGTGAACAAGATTCACAGAACTTATATTGTGCACCTTGATGACCGAGGTCCCATTCCTCATATTAGACTCTAATTTTGAGCCCTGGAGCCTGGATTTATGAATCACTGCCAGCCACCACGTGATTGGCTGCCCCAGCCTAGTCCAATCAATACAGAATTTGTTACGTGATTTATTTTGATAGTAAATCCAAGTTATTGCATGTTGCTATTGAATTTTAGAAGGTTCACGTTCTGCAGACATTTGTATTGACTAGGAGGCAGTGCCTTGTAGAATGTGTCACGGGCAGATGGGTGTTGCAGCTGAGCAAGGAACAGTTAAGGATTTTTATACCCACCAATGTGTGTGGGGATAGTGAGGGGCTGGGGCTAGTTGGTTTATTATCTAGGTGGACACTGGGACTTTTGCTCTTGAGAAGGGGGTTCTGATGGGGTGTATAGACCCCAACTGGCAGCAGATACTAAAGAGTTAATGAAGAAAATAATCACTAAATGGCTGGTTAACAATAGCCTGGGATGAAAAATTGCAACAGATCAAGCATCCATCCTGCTCTAAGAGACTGAGAGCCATGGTAGAGAAGCTCCAAAGCATCAGGCAGGGAGGAACTACCTGAAGAAATCAATTTCCTGGCAGAAGGATCCAAGGGAGGTTACCATACAGAAAATGCCTGAGCAGGCCAGAGAGGAAGCAGTCCAGGGAGGCAGCAGGAGAACTAAACTGTCTTGAACTTCCCCACACAAGGTCTCTGGGCTGTGAACCAGAGGCAACGGTGAGCCTGGGACCCCTATCATCTTTCTCTGCCAAAGGGAAGGGGGGCAGAGGCTGCTGAAGCTTTAGACTAGGGGTGGAGGTCCTCACATAACACTACTGGAATTTTTGTCCCATTTTTAACATCCTTTGTTCCTCCCTGATGAAGGGAGAGGGAGATATTGGGCCCACTCTGGGACTCGTAGTTGGAAGCTAATCACAGGCTCATTAGGGCTTTGGGATGTGACCCCCTTAGTATCCTGAAAGGGGCTGGACTCAAACAACCCACTTATCTGCCATCCAGTAAGGAGAAAATAAACCATTCACTTGCTGTTTCTGGTAAAATGATCATCAGTGCAATAGTTAACAATGCTGACATTCACGCTATCATTAGCCTGCAGTGTCAACACTCCCTTGAGAGGAAAGAGACAGTTTACACTTTGCAGTGCTACTGTTCCAAGCTGTCTACAGCCTCAGGTAGAAAACACATTCCCTTCACATTTAGGTTATTTATGTAGCCTGAATAAACCATAATATGCTTATGCATTAAAGGTCCAGATACACTGTTCCTGGCATATGCCAGTTTAGTGACACAAGTCAATCATAAACCTGTCTTAAGAAGCCAGTTAAACCCAGGTTATGACTGTTTTGCATCTCTGGACTGATGGAAAGTAGCAGGAACAGACTGGTAAATCTAAATCTGGCCTTAAGTGGTTGGGTGTTTGTTTATTTGGGAGACGTGGGGTGTTTTTAAACAAAAGCTTAGAATCAGGAGCACAATTATGCAGCAATTTCAATATAATCTGAAATTACGCAGCAATTTACATGTCTGTATAATCACATTAAACACTAGGCTCTGCTTGTGTCCCAGTTGTGCCTCTCTTTCAAAATGTTCAGCAGGTGCACATTTTACTTCTGCCTCTTAATGCAGAGGCACATGCTCAGTTTAGTGGTACAAACCCTTTAAGAAGTATGTAACCCATACTATATTTCTTATAATCCCCCATGGCCTAAGCAATCAAACAAAAATATCATGGAGTGCAAGGAATTCTGCTGATGAAGGAAAAGTGATAATTGGCAAAATTAAAATATTATTTTTAAATGAGTGATTATATAAAGCAGTATAAAACTAAGAGCATCTATACATGGATGCATGCAGCCTCCTATAGGATTCATTCTGAAAATAATAATGTGTTAATTTACTGCAGTCAAACACAAATGTGATAAACAGCTTCTCATTATGGACTGAAACAAAATGTTGCTCTTCCTAATGAGAGAATTCTCAATACGATGCAACTTTTGAAAGACCTATTTTAATGAGGCTATTTTTAGCCCTTATTTTTCATATTTCCAAGTGAGATGAGATACAGGGTAGGAACAACTCAATTAGATGAATAAAAACAAATGGTTGAAATAATTGAGTAGTGACACAGTCTTACTTTACATATCTGTGACGAATAAGGTTTAATCTCCTACTGCTTTTTATGTCACACATTGGGCATTTTATATTCTTCCTACCAAGCAAAACAGCAGGGGACTTAATCATTAAACAACATCTTACTCTTGAAAAGCCCAGAGATATTGGATCTTCATCACTGCAGGTATAGCATCACAATAAATACGACATCTTGACTTCAAAGGAAAAGAGTGCACATGTGTACAATGCAATCTATGCAACGCTCTGTTAACCCTCAGCGTGGGATTTTTGCTACATGAAATTTATCTCAATCTTAATGCTCTCCAGAAATCTAGATAAGTCCTGTTAATTGTACTTCTGTAGAAAATGGATCACGCTGCTTTTGATCTGAGCTGGAATAGCATTACTCAGGCCTGGTGCAGTGACCACGGAATTAAAAGGGCCTTCAGTTAGGCCTTTAAGATGGAATTTTCAAAGGCGCCTAAGGAGATAGGAACTGGAGCCCACTGAATTTCAATACGATTTGGGTGCCTAAATCCCAACCTTAGTAACTGTATTCTAGCACTTTACATCTTTTCTTCCCCTTAAAGAAGAATAGAAAATGCTTGTCCATCATTCAAAGAACTGTTTCAGTCATATCTATAGTAGCAATGAGTTGTGGGCTTAAATAAAAATCAAATATAATTTAATGGTGAAAGGAGAGATTCTGCTACAGAGCAAAGATTTGTATTCAAGAGTCTATCTTTCCTGCAAAAGCTGAAACATCTCTAATAATACTTGAAGCATTGCTGAACAGCAATAATTCATATACAGAAGTGGAAGCTTCTACATAGCAAATTATTTCTATATTTCAGTATCCAGACTGTTGCAGAATGCGTGCATAGTTTTTGTTGTTGGACTTCTCCAGCAAATTGATGCCTTTAAAAAAAAAAACAACCAAACCTTGAGCTCATAGCAATTCTAAGAAAATCACATTCCATCTGTTTCTACTACAAGAAGGAAACTGAATAGTGAGGGAATCAAGAGGAAACTCCATTTTCTGAGCATCACTTAAAGTAGCCTAAAGCATCACTTAAAGTAGCCTAAAGTAGCCTAAAGCCTAAAGTAGCCTAAAGCTTGTCAGTCATTCCAATTTTGTATTTAAAAAAACCCCAAGTGCTTATTAACATCTACACAGACATTTTCAAATGTTATATGGCATATCCATTCTTCACTGACATGAAACCAATCTTTCATGATTTTTGGACCTTGTACATGTGCAATTTTATATTGCTATTTAATATTGGTGTATGGTAATAACTCGAGGGCCCAAACAAGAAGCCCATTGTGATGGGTATTATAAAAATAAACAGAGTTTTTGTCCCAAAACACATGTACAAGGGGAACTGAGGTACAGAGGTTAAATCATATTATGCCCAGGGTCATAGTGACAGAACTATGGATGGAGCCCATGTGTCCTCAGCAGGAGCAGTGCAGGGGTTTTGGTGCCCTAGGTGGGGGTCCTTTCGCGCTCCCGGTGGTTGGCAGCAATTCACGGCGGGGGAGGGGGTCCTTCTGCGCTCCCGGTGTTTGGGGCACTTAGGCGGCGGGTCCCAGAGCGAGTGAAGGACCCGCCGCAGAATTGCCACCAGAGACCTGGAGCCCAGAAGGACCCCCTGTCGTCGAATTACCGCCCCCCCAAATTCTGGTGCCCTAGGCGACCACCTAGGTCACCTAAAAGGAAGCGTTGGCCCTGGTCCTGAGTAACCATCCAATGCCTGGACCAGAAGATTATCTCATTATACAAATATACTTCTTTTCATTGAACAATTCAAATGGACCAAAGCATAGCACAAAACCAACCTGCCTATGGGTGTAAATATGAAACACTGGAGAAGTTTTATTGTGATGTTTTCAATTAGTCTTACAATGTTGGAAAAATTGGCATGAATGGAAAAATATTGTGTGTGATGCAGTACAAGAAGAGACTTAGTCTCATGCTAACAGCACACAACACAATTAATTCTACTTGGAAGTGATTTGAATGTTATATTCACTTCCAGGGGAATTTCATTGTTATTTGGCATCAATTAACTTAACATAAAAAGAATGTGTTACACGGCTGATGTGGAAGCAGAAATATATATCGTAAGTGTCAAATTATGCTTATTCATGATTAACTCTGATATTTATGTTGATATAATTTTTCATTGTCACTAATTTAGTATTAATGAATGTTCAGATTAGCATCTCCTTAATGCTAATATATCAACAATGGGAATTACTAGGAATTTTACCCTTACAAATTTTAGTTGTACTTGGGACTCAAGGAGAGCTGGTCTTTTCAGAAAGTTGATGAAACAGCCTTTTCATATTCATATCCTGCCTTCCTAAAGGAGATTTTGACCTGATTCTCCATTGTATTCACTCTGCATTGATGTAAATAACTGCACAAAGTGAAGAACAAAGTAGGTGCAGCACATGTTCTGTTATTTAGGTTTGTCAAGGTTCCTTCCCCACTCTGAACTTTAGGGTACAGATGTGGGGACCTGCATGGACACTTCTTAGCTTAATTACCAGCTTAGATCTGGTATCGCTGCCACCCTCCCCCAAGCACTACTTTTTTCCCTGGGTAGTTTTGAGGGACTTCACCAATTCCCTGGTGAACACAGATCCAACCCCCTTGGATCTTAAAACAAGGAGAAATTAACCATCCCCCTCCTTTCCCCTCACCATCCGCTGGTGGTCCTAAGATCCAATCCCCATGGATCTAAAAACAAGGAAAATCAGTCAGGTATTAAGAAAAAGGCTTTTAATTAAAAGAAAGAAGAAAGGCAAAAGAAAACCTCTGGAGAGATTAGCATACCAGTCTCTCACAACACGATTCAACAACAAAAGAGATGTTCCCCTGGGCCACATTATTTCACATAAAAATACCCAATACCCAATTTGATTCACCTCTAATTGCATAAGACAGGTAAAAGAAATAAACATAAAACCTATTTATTCCTTTCTAAAACTTACTACATCTGATAAGAGGCTGGTTCCTGATCTTTTTCGCTCCGGCTGAAACTGAAACTCCAACAAAGGAAAAACTTCCCTCCTTCCTTTTGAAACATCTTGTTCCCCCATTGGTTCCTCTGGTCAGGTGTTAGCTAGGCTAGGTGAACTTTTTAACCCTTTACAGGTAAAAGAGGCATTAACCCTTAACCATCTGTTTATGACAAGGAACTTGTTAATTCTACTCATTGTAGTATCTGAGCATTTTCCAAAAGTGCAGTAAGCAATGTGACTAGCATCTGTCAGGTGTGGTTCTTTCTCTCATCCTCTCTCCAAAGAGAAATTGTGTGGGCTTGTTGTTATTGTTTTATTTATTATTTGATGTACAGTGAGCTGTGTGTTTATATTAGCAAAAACGAAGTTGAAGAAGTGCACCTTGCACTTGCTATAAGTGTCAGTGAAGTATGTGGTGGTTCTTCTATCAAGTGAGAATTCATTCCAGTCCTGATCTGGTCCACAAACAAATTACGTCTCCTGCTCACTCACTTTGCGCTGGTGTAAATGACTCTTCAGACACAGGATAATGGAGAGTCAGGTCTCCAGGCAGCTTATAGGGAAAATGGGAGGTTGCAACAACCATCACTCCATAAATATGGTTTGTTATGAATGATTAACAACATATAGAATGCAGGCCAGAGCAGTGCCTATGTAGATTTTCCCTCTGAATATTCGTCTATTAAAACTATTTCTGAAAATCTGATCCTGGGCAAAACTTTGAAATTTATTCCAGTAAACAACTGTTGGCTATGAAGGTATGATCTTAGACCTACTCAAGTTTATAGCATTCATATTTGCTTCAATAAGTGCAAGAAGAAACTGAAAAGTGTTAAATTATGTCCAAATAGAGCAAATTTGAAAATTTGGCCCAGATGAGGGGGGAAAAAATCAAGATTTTCAGGGTGATATGCCATTTTGTGCCGTGGGAACTAATTTTAATTATTATATTACTTTTTTTGCTATGCTCCCAGCTCAGGTCATGCTCTGGTCATACTCAAAAGTAAAGAATCAGGATCCTTATGTACATATCTTTAAAGTTGATGCAGAGTATCATTTAAAGAATATAAATGTCATCTATATCTGTTGCCTTGTGCCATGGTGGTAGAACTGAAACTGAGACTTCATCAAGTTTTAGTTCTACATCTGGTTGAACAGGTAATGATGACTAGTTTATCCTACAAATGAAGTACTTCATCTTGACAGTGAATTGCCGATGAACAGACTTCTGGTTGGGGGTGGCTGCTTGCTATTCGGAATTGCACAAAATATTAATTGAACAAACTAATTTCAGCCTCTGCGCAATCAGTAAACCATCCAAGAAATTGACTGATTGCAGTGAAAGTCTCCCAAAAAAGGGAAAGCACCTATCTGAAAATGTGATGTTTATGCAAATAGTGCAGGCTCCCTATCTCCCCTATACTACTCTTCTGGGTTCTTAGACTTTTAGGGGAGTAGCTTGACCTAACATCCATCCCCCACCGCACAGACACTCCATCAGCATGTTCAAGCATGTCCACCTAACCTGAATTCCAAGAGGCTAGATGGCCAAGCTATGTAGAAACAAAAATACAAAGTGGACGATAATTTTCAGTAGCTGAATATTAGATGTGCCAGATCCTGCCCTGTTACTACAATGTAAAGCAAGCAAAACTTCAACAGAGGTGGAGATATAATAGTGTAAAATTGATGAAAAGGGGAGTGGAGTCAGGTCCAATAAGTCTAAGGAAAGGAAAGAAAAAAAGGAAGAAAGAGGGTAATGAATTAGATCATCCCAGAAAAACAAGATTGTGACATCTTGAATTATAGAGCAAACTATTGTGACAAAGTTCCTCCTCTACCTTGATGGGTCCCACACTTATTGGCAGATCTGTTGACCTCAGTGATCTTCCCCACAGTCTGGGTCAACTCCTCCTATGTTGGATCAGGAGTTGGGAGGTTTGGAGGGAATCCAGGCCCACCCTCTACACCAGGTTCCAGCCCAGGACCCTGTGGATCGCAGCTGTCTATAGTACCTCCTGTAACAGCTGCATGACAGCTACAACTCCCTGGGCTACTTCCGCATGGCCTCCTCCAAACACCTTCTTTAGCCTCACCACAGGACCTTCCTCCTGGTGTCTGATAACGCTTGTGCTCCTTAGTCCCCCCAGCAGCACAGCCTCTCCCTCTCAGCTCCCTTGTGCCTCTTGCTCCCAGCTCCTCACATGCACTTCCTCTCCTCTGGCTCCCCCCTCCCTGACTGGCGTGAGCTCCTTTTTAAACCCAGGTGCTCTGATTAGCCTGCCCTGATTGGCTGCAGGTGTTCTAATCAGTCTGTCTGCCTTAACTGGTTCTAGCAGGTTCCTGATTACTCTAATGCAGCCCCTGCTCTGGTCACTCAGGGAACAGGAACATGCTTCTCCTGTGGCCAGTAGATCTCCCTTTGATTTGTCTGCTGTAGAGGGAAGGAGAGAGAGGGCTGCTGCTGCTGCTGTTCCTGCTGAGCATTGGGCCCTCGCTGCTGCTGCCCTTCCTGCTGCTCCCGCTCTTCCTGCTGCTCCCTTGGCTGGGCCAGACACCACCACTTCCATCCCCACCTCCTCCTTCTCTGCTACCCTCTAGTTGCCTGGCTGCTGATCCCCTCACCCCCCCACCCCACCTGCTGCTGTTGCTCCACCTACAGCCCCGACAGCGGGGGAGGAAGTCTGTTGGCCTGTTTCCCAGAGAAGGAGGGGAGTGAGGGACTCTAGCTCTTGTTGCTGAGGACACCATCATCTGAGCAGGGTCCCTTCTGCCTGAATACCAGACTACCACCACCTGGAGCTGCTGGGACTACTGCGGCTGTTGCTGGGGAGCTGTTGGAGCCTGGAGGAGAAGGAGGAGGAGAGGACCACCTGCTGCTGGAAGACTACGTGGAGACCACTGTGGAGGGGGCTTTTCTGGACTGAGTCTTTTTTGAACTGTGTTCTTGTGGGGGGGTTTGGACTGTGTTTGTTGGGACACCAAGGGTGTGGCGTGGAGCCTGCCCCCAGTCCATCCATGTCCCCCGTTGCCCCCACCACGACTGTTGCCCCCTCCACCACCCCCGCTGGCTGTTTTCCTTCTGCTTTGGTCTCCTGCCTCTGAGACTGATCTGCTTGCCTGGCTCACCACGCCCGCTTTCATCATTTGGGCCTGCAGCAGCAGCAGCTCACCACTGACTTTTTGGCGCAAGTGCCCGTGAGCGCACCCCCCCCGCCCCTCTCCCCCTGGACTGACCCCTTTCCTTTGCCACATTTGTCCGCCCCATCTATTTCCCTCTGTGGCCCTGATAGTTCTGTCCCAGCCCTGCAGCTATCCCTGTGGTCCCTCTACCCATTCTCAGCTCGCCCTTTCCCCCCACCACCTTGTGCTCCTCCAGCCCTAATTAGTCCCTCCCCTCCTGCGCCCACGCCCCCTCCCATGCGCTTGTGCCCTTCCCAGTTTGGTTTCCCCTTGTTCACTGCACCCCCAGTCTGCCCTTGTCCCCTCTGATCCCCTAGTGCAACTGGAGAAGCCGGAACTCCTCTTTGCATCGGTGCCCTGAAACCCTCCCACCCCTAGGACCCTGGTTGCTCCCCATGCCCCTTTAGCCTTCCCATTCTGGTGCCCTCCTCCCCTGCCTGCAGCCTAGAGGGGAGGGGTGGTTGCCTCCTATCCTTCCCCTCCCCTCGCTGTTTGTCCCTCTCCCTGATCTTGTTATGGCAGGGGACACAGTGGGGGAGACCCCTAGCAATGCTCCCACTGCCCCTCCTCCACCTGCCCCCATGTCCGCTGCCCTAGCCTCTACCTCGACCGCCGCTGCCGATCCACCTACCACTGCCCCTGCTGGGCACTGGCAGCGGCGAGTACTGGAGAGACCTCCGCTGCTGCCACGTCCCTCGCCCCTTCTGATTTGGGGGGAGCCCCCCCCCAGCCGGTGGGAAGGTTCAGTGTGGGAAGAAGGGCAATGGCCCCACTAGAAAGGCCAGGCCCTCCATGGCGGAGACTGCCCCCGCTGCCGTGGCCCCACTACCGGCTGCGGCATCCCTCCCCGCTATTCCCTCCACCAGCTCTGCGGGTTTCCCTCCCCTGGCCCCCAGGGCATACGTCCAGGTGGCGGCGGCCCCCCCCGCCTGCTGCTGCTCCTCCGACCGCCGCTTCCGCTCCCATCTACAGCAGCCGGGGCCCCTTTCCCACCTTGACCAGGAAGCACGGAGTCCGTTGCCTCCTGGTACCTGCCTCGCCCCATGTGGAGACCTACGTGCAGGCGTTGGCAAGGGTGGTGGGGCCCACGGCCATCGTGGAGGCCTCCAAAATGTACGGGAAGGTGGTCTTCTTCCTGGGATCGGAGGCCGCCACCCAGGAGGCGGTAGAGACAGGCCTGGTGGTGGGGGGCATGTTCGTCCCTCTGGAGCCGCTGGAAGACCTGGGGGTCCGCTTAATCCTGACCTCCGTCCCTCCCTTCCTGCCCAGTACCGCCCTGTTGCCCACCCTTTCTTCTGTGGGGCGCCCCATCTCCATCATCAGCCCTCTCCCCTTGGGCTGCAAGGACCCCACCCTCCATCACGTCCTCTCGTTCCGCCGGCAAGTGCAGCTTCAACTGCCGCCGGCGGCACGTGGCGGGGAAGTGCTCAAGGGATCCTTTCTGGTCCCCTACCAGGGAGCCCACTACTGGGTGCATTATTCAACGGGGGAGGCCCGGTGCTACCTCTGCCTGGCGATGGGGCACGTCTGGAGGGATTGCCCGTTGGCCCAGCACAGAGGAGCATCTGGGACCCCCGAGCCCCGGCACGGTGCCGGCCCTGTCATCACCGGCACCCCTGGCTGCCCGACACCCGAAGCTGCCCCTCCTCCTCCTTCTTGGTCCACTACTGTGGAGGAGGGTGTGGCGGGGATACTGCTGGAAGTGGGAGAGGGCTCGCTCCAGGGGGAATCCTCCCTCGCTTCTGCTGTCCCACTACTGCCTCCCTGAGCCATTGCCCTTGCCCCCTGACTCGACCCCTGTTAGCCAGCCCCTGGATGATGCCATGGAGGGCTGGTCTTTAGTGCAGGAGAAGCAGGGCAAGCGAAAGGCTCGAGCCTCCTTACATCTTTCGGATTCGGAGGCCCCCCGGAAGAGCAGGAAAGGGGGCACCGATGACGAGCCTTCTGCCTTGCCCCCTGATGACTCCCGTTCTGTGGTGCTGGCTGGGGACATCGTGGCAGCACTGGAAGATAACGCCGCCCCTCCTCCGGGGTCCCTCCCTGTGGAAGCCCCCGAGGGAGCCTCTTTTGCCACCTTCCCACTCAAAGCCTCTGCAAGTGCTGACGTGGGTATCGCCTTGGGTGCTAGCGGGGAGGGCCCTGGGGTGGTGGATGGTGATCTCCCTTCCATCTACGAGGAGATCGAGGCCCTGAGTCTGACCCCGGTCACTCAGGGGGAGGACGACCCTCTGCTAGCGGGCCTCGATCTGGGCGACCTTACCACGGTCCCTCTATCCCCAGGTTCCCTTCCTCTAACCGCTGCTTCTGCTCCCACCGCGGGGGGTCCCCTGGATTCTTCCATCAAGCCAGCTGCAGGTGGCACCCTGTTGATGGCCGCCAAGCCCATTGGGGCGATGGCCAGTGCCCCGCTGCCGAGACCCGGTTCCCAGGGCGTGTCCCTCTTGGATGCAGAGGACCCGCCCTCTTTCCTAGGCGGGGACCCCATTGACAAACATCTATCTCTGGATGCCGAGGCTGCCGCACATGCCATGGTGGCTGAGCCTGGCGTCATTAGGGGTCCCCTTCCTACTTCCTAGATCCTTGAGCCTGACCAGGAGGAGCCACCATCCGGCGGCTCAACTATAGAAGCTCAGGATCCTGCCTCTACCCCCTTCCCGGATTCTCTCCCTGATCCCCGCCCTACTCCTGTTAGCCCTGTCCTTGTTCCCCACACCTCCTGTGATGCCAGTACCGCCCTTGGGCATACCCCCAAGGAGTGGCTTCAGTAGTTTTTCTTTGTCCCAACCCACCAGGGGCTGCTGTTCTCCTTCCACCGCCCCTTGTTGAACCAGGGAGCGGGGCGGGTCGCGTGGCATCGGCTCATCGGACGCCACGTCGGGGGTCTGCCCCCTGCCTGTCCGCCTCAGTGGGCCACAGAGCTGTGACGGGGGCCCCACTAGGGGACAGTCATCAATTAGTGACCCCGCCCTCCCATGCGCTGACGGAGGAGCTGCGGGAGTTCCTTGAGGACATCCGTGGCTCCCGTAATAAAGTCCAGCTTGCGCTCCGGCGGTGGGGGGATTTCCGTCAGGTCCTCCGGGTCGCGAGGGCCCTCATGGGGGAGGGTAAGAGGACCGGGAAGCAGGCCGCCGCGGTCTACCGGCGGGTCTGCCTCTTCCGTGACTCTTTACTCACCTACGGGATAGGTCACAAATTGTTGCGTGGCCTGCCGGAAGCCGTGGGCGTGTCTGGCCGGCGAGGATCGCCCCCAGCCCTCCTCATGGCGCCGATCATCTTTGCCACTTTAAACATCTAGGGTTGTAGGATGGGTCTCCACAGGAGCCAGGTGCTCTCCTTCCTCTGGGAGGGGGGGTACTCTGTGGTTTTCCTGCAGGAGACCCATACGGATCTGGCCGCTGAAGCTAGCTGGCGGCTGGAGTCGGGGGACAGGGCCTACTTTAGCCACATCTCGGTTTGCGTGGTGGGAGTGGCGACCCTGTTCTCCCCCGACCTACGGCCCGAGGTGCTGGGGGTCGCCGAGGCTGTGCCAGGTCGCCTGCTGCACCTCCGGGTCCGCATGGAGGTGATTGTAGTTAATCTCGTCAATGTTTATGCCCCGACATCGGGCCCGGAGAGGTTGCGTTTTTATCAGCAGGCGTTTGCCTTCCTCGGCTCCCTGGATCCTCGTGAGTGCCTGGTCCTGGAGGGGACTTTAACACCACCCTTGAGGAACGGGACCGCTTGGGGACCAAGCAGTGCCTGGCTGCCGCGGACGTCCTCTGGGAGATTGTCGAACACCATTCCCTGGTGGATGTCTGGCGCGACCACCACTCGGACAACATCTCGACGTTCACCTTCGTCCAGGTGGAGGCCCATCAGTCGCGGCACTCCCGGCTGGACCGCATTTACCTGTCGCGTTTCCACCTTTCACGGGCCCAATCCTCCAGCGTGCGGCCGGCCCCCTTTTCGGATCACCATCTTGCCACCATGACGGCCTCTCTCTGCGTGGAGAGGCCGGGGCCAGCCTATTGGCACTTTAATAATAGTTTGCTGGAGGATGCGGGCTTCATGGCATCCTTCTGGGAGTTCTGACTGGCCTGGCGAGGGCAGAGGCACACCTTTTCCTCGGCATGGTGGTGGTGGGATCTGGGGAAGGTGCGCGCCCGGCTGTTCTGCCATGACTACACCCGAGGTGCCAGCTGACGGAGGGATGCGGCGATACAGCAGTTGGAGCGGGAGGTCTTGGAGCTGGAGAGGTGTCTGGCCGCCAGCCCCAAGGATCCATCCCTCTGCGGAGCATGCCGGGAGAAGACCATCGGGCCCGGGGTGCTTTTGTTCGATCCCGCATCCACCTCCTTCGGGAGATGGATTGAGTGCGGCTCCCGCTTCTTCTACGCCCTGGAAAAAGGAGGGGGCCAAGAAACACGTCACCTGCCTCCTGGCGGAGGACGCACCCCCTCACGGACCGCGGAGATGTGCGGAGGGCCAGGCCTTCTACGCGCCTTTCTCCCGGATCCGACCGATCCTAACGCTTGCAGAGGTACTCTGGGACGGGCTCCCGAGGTCGGCACGGGCGACCGGACCGGCGAGCTGCCTCTCACTCTGGCCGAGTTCTCGGAAGCCCTCCGTCGCATGCCCACCAATAAATCTCCGGGCATGGACGGGCTGACCGTGGAGTTCTACCGCGTGTTCTGGGACGTTCTCGGCCCAGACCTGGTCACCGTCTGGGCCGAGTCTTTGCAGAGCGGGGTCCTCCCTCTCTCGTGCAGGCGAGCTGTGCTCGCCTTATTGCCTAAGAGGGGGGACCTCCGCGACTTACAGAATTGGCGTCTCATCTCGCTTCTCAGCACTGACTACAAAATCATTGCAAAGGCCATCTCGCTGCGTCTAGGGTCCGTGCTGGTGGACGTGGTCCATCCAGACCAGATCTACACCGTCCCGGGCCGCACTATCTTTGATAACTTGTATCTGGTTCGGGACCTTCTGGAATTAGGGTGTAGGGATGGTCTGTCATTCGCCCTCTTGTCCCTGGATCAGGAGAAGGCGTTCAACAGGGTGGATCACGGGTATCTCCTGGGCACTCTGCGAGTGTTCAGCTTTGGACCCCGCTTTGTGGGTTTTCTCCATGTGCTGTACGCTTCTGCGGAGTGTCTGGTCAGGCTCAACTGGACCCTGACCGAACCGGTCAGCTTCGGGCGGGGAATGCGGCAGGGGTTCCCCCTCTCGGGCCAACTGTACGCTCTGGCGATCGAGCCCTTCCTCTGTCTCCTCCACAAGAGGTTGATGGGGTTGGTGCTTCGGGAGCTGGAGCTGTGGCTGGTCCTGTCAGCGTACGCTGACGACGTGCTCCTCGTGGTCCAGGACCCGGGCGACTTGGCGCGGGTGGAGGCTTGCCAGGCTGTGTACTAGGCGGCCTCCTCCGCCCGGGTCAACTGGGTCTAGAGCTCTGGCCTGGTGGTCAGGGACGGGTGGCAGGCGAGCTCCCTCCCACCCACCCGTGCTTCAGGCCATCCGGTGGAGCGCAGGTCCGCTGCTCTATCTCGGTGTTTACCTTTCTGCCACACATCCGTCTCCGCCGGAGAACTAGCACGGTTTGGTGGACAGGGTGATGGAGCGGCTCCGGAAATGGACGGGACTACTCTGGTGCCTCTCTCTTCGGGAGAGGGCACTGGTGCTTAATCAACTGGTCCTGTCCATGCTCTGGTACCGGCTCAACAACTTGGTCCCGGACCCGGATTTCCAGGCCAACCTCTGGATGGCGATTCTGGAGTTCTTTTGGCCAGGGGTGCACTGGGTCTCTGCAGAGGTCCTCCACCTGCCCCTGAGGGAGAGGGGACAGGGCCTGAAGTGCCTACGCATTCAGGTTCATGTCTTCCGCCTCCAGGCCCTGCAGAGGCTTCT
The DNA here is from genome assembly GCF_003597395.2 of Chelonoidis abingdonii. Taxonomy (NCBI): domain Eukaryota; kingdom Metazoa; phylum Chordata; order Testudines; family Testudinidae; genus Chelonoidis; species Chelonoidis abingdonii. The sequence continues at coordinate 47,788,673 of NC_133775.1, read as the reverse complement.
GTATGTTGCAGGTAGTCCAGCGTGGAGCGTATTGGCGCACGCCTTTCTCCGCCGCTTCCGAGGGCTCCGATGCAACCAGCAGCTCTTTTACCTCTATCCGAGAGGTCTTCCGCGAGACCTCTCTGGGCTGCCGGTCTTCTACCAAGACCTCCTCTGGACCTGGAAGCTCTTTTCAATGACCAGGTCCGTGGTGGCCACCGTGGGGGCCGATTTCCTCGCAGAGCCCCTGCTACACAATGCCAAGCTTCGTGTGCAGGTGGCGGAGTCCCCTGCGGTGCGCCAGAGGCTGGTCTTGGCGGGAGTCACCAGGGTCGGAGACCTCCTGGACTACAACGGGGAAGACTGGCTGGATCCCCTGATGCTCACTCAGCACATGGGGCTCTCCAGACCTCGTGCTTCCCGGCGTGTACTTCAAGAGTTGAAGGCTGCTTTACTGCCTGCTGCTCGGGCTTACCTTGACCGGGTCCTGTGAGAGGGCACGCCCTGCCCACTCTCCACCCCAGGCCCTGTGGACATTTTTATCGGGTCCCTGTCCCGTGGACCTAGTTGGCCCCCTCACCCTTTCACTGTGAGCCGGCTGCACGATCTGCAGCTGGTTCTGTTCCAGGCCGCACTACGGAAACACCTGTACATGCTCGTGCTCCGCACTCTCCACTACCTCACCCTCAGATCCTACCCTAATACCAAATGATGGGACCTCCTGCCACCTCTCGAGAGTGAGAGGCCCGAGTGGGCCAGCTTATACTCTAAACTGGTCCCGAGGCCTGCCGGGGATGTCAGTTGGCGGCTCCTTCACGGGACTGTGAGCATGGGCATGTACTTGGCGCAGTCTACCCCTATCCCCCACACCTGCCCTTTTTGTGGCATGAAAGAGACCCTGGCGCACATTTATTTAGAGTTCGCCAGATTGCAGCCCCTGTTCCGGCTCCTCTTGAACCTTTTATTGGGTTTTTGGTTGCACTTTTCCCCTCACCTGTTTATCTACGTACTCCCCATCTGTGGCCCCACAAAGTCACGGGATCTCCTTGTCAACCTCCTCTTGGCCCTGGCCAAGCTCGCCATCTACAAAACCAGGGAGAGGAGTTTGGCCAATGGGATTTCCTGTGACTGTGGGGCCTATTTCTTCTCCTCAGTCCATTCACACATCCGGGCAGAGTTCCTCTGGGCGGTGTCCACTAGCTCCCTTGACGGTTTCGAGGAGCAGTGGGCATTGTCTGGGGTTCTTTGCTCGGTTTCCCCATCAGGTTCCCTTCGTTTAGCCCTATGACCTCACTCCTGATCCTCTTTTTTCATTATTTGTCCCCCGTACTTATTTGGTGTCATGGACCTGTGGATCCTCCCCTTAGGCTCCCCTCCACCTCCTGGATACCAATAGGACCAGAATCCTGTACACCACTGGTTTGGGTCTGTCACACTACGCTTCTGGACAAAAAGGACCATTATATAAAAAATAAAGTAAAGCACAAAAGAGGTCAAAAGAGGCATCCTAACTTTGTGAAACAATATTTTAAATTGTGTTATTGTAAAATAAGGACAACAGAATAGAGAATTGTCTCAAAATTATGCATCTCATAGGGCAGCTCCCACATGATCACTTCTAGTCCACTAGCTTATCCTAGATTTCCTCAGCTTTTTTATAATCAGTAACTCCTTCACACATCCTCTAATTTGTTAATTCCAAATATGGTTCATGCTTGCAACTCCAAGCATCCATCTTAACACTTTCATTTCCACTGCATTCAAGATCTGCTCCTATATCTTCCTCAGTACCTAGCATTTGAGCTATACAAAAACATTAGTCTTAGCTCTTACTTTTCAATTTGATAAGTGTTCTCCTATCACAGATCACTTCACCTGCTTCCCTCCATTTAGTCCATGCCTTTCTTGTTCTGCTTATAAGTTCACTGGTAAATTCACCATTATATTGTACCCGATAACTGAACTTCTGTACTGTTCGCAGTGGCTTCCCTCCCCCGACCCCAACTTAATCTGGTTGTTGTCTTCCTGCAAGATGTCATTGATGCTGCAGACCATATACTGTCTCATAGACTCATAGACTCATAGGTCAGAAGGGACCAATATGATCATCTAGTCTGACCTCCTGCACAAGGCAGGCCACAAAACCCTGCCCATACACATTTATAACAACCCCGAACCCATGACTGAGTTATTGAAATCCTCAAAATTGAGATTTGAAGACCTCAAGCTGCAGGGAATCCACCAGCAAGCGACCCATGCCCCACGCTGCAGAGGAAGGCGAAAAACCTCCAGGGCCCCTGCCAATCCGCCCTGGAGGAAAATTCCTTCCCGACCCCAAATATGGCGATCAGCTAAACCCTGAGCATGTGGGCAAGACTCACCAGCCAGCACCCAAGAAAGAATTCTCTGCAGTAACTCAGTTCCCATCCCATCCAACATCCCCTCACAGACCATTGAGCAGACTTATCTGCCGATAATCCAAAATCAATTGCCCAAATTAAACTATCCCATCATAACATCCCCTCCATATACTTATCAAGCTTAGTCTTAAAGCCAGATAAGTCTTTTGCCCCCACTACTTCCCTCGGAAGGCCGTTCCAGAACTTCACTCCCCTAATGGTTAGAAACCTTCGTCTAATTTCAAGTCTAAACTTCCTAATATCCAGTTTGTACCCATTTGTCCTCGTGCCTACATTATGTCTTATTTCTTCTGACTTTCATGCCATTTCTTTCAATTATGCACCTTCAACTCATCTCTCAATCTTCTTCCACTTTGTCTTTGGGCTCCTCTGGGAGCACTACATCATCTGTAAAAAAGCACCAGGGTGCCACTCTCTGGATGATTTCTGTAAGTGCATGGAGCCCCAATGTGAACAAAAACGGACTTAGTGCCAAGCCTCAATGTACTCAGCCTCTTACTAGAAATGGAGTTGGTATAGTTTGATAGTGATGTGGGAATATGGTGTGGATAGGGTAAGTGACAGGATAATGTTGGGGTCCGGTGGCACCTTAGACTAATAGATTTGTTTGGGCATAAGCTTTCTTGGGTAAAAAACCTCACTTCTTCAGATGTGAGGAGTGAAAATTACCTTTCATTCCTTGCATTATGTCCAAATAAATCTGTTAGTCTTTAAGGTGCCACACGACTCCTTGTTTTGTGGCTACAGACTGACATGGCTATCCCCTGATACAGGATAGTTTTGGTTGTTCACTATTCAGTATGCCCCCCCCCCCCAACTGTTGTTCATACACATGGACTTCAAGTGGAATGTGATGAAGAAGAAACAGGGCATCTGGAGAGAGACACCATTTTATAGAAAGTGATGAAGAACCCTCACTAGAGCGGACCTTAGTGGTCAGGTGGGAGGTACAGTAAATGCTTCAACAGGTACCATGGCAGCCATGGATACAGACATAGCTTCCCCTTCCTTTTCCTATCTTACAGTGTGCCCAGACATATGGTTGAGTAGTCATTAATACATTTTTTTTTCACTATGAAGGGCAGGCTCTGCCTAAAACCTCAAGTATCATCCCATGGATTGATTCAAATAAGAATCTTAAATGTGTCTATTTTGAATAGCTTTCTTTAAAAACAAAACAAGCAAAAAACCCTCCTCATTACTTCGTTAGTAATTAAATCCCTCCTTTCAAGGCATTGAATGGGGTTGGCATTCCCTTGGCTGTGAGAGGACAGATTGTTAGGAATCATTAAAAAGGGGATAGAGAATAAGACTGAGAATATATTATTGCCCTTATGTAAATCCATAGTACGCCCACATCTCGAATACTGCATACAGATGTGGTCTCCTCATCTCAAAAAAGATATGCTGGTATTAGAAAAGGTTCAGAAAAGGGCAACTAAAATGATTAGGGGTTTGGAGAGGGTCCCATTTGAGGAAAGATTAAAGAGACTAGGACTCTTCAGCTTGGAAAAGAGGCGACTAAGGGGGGATATGATAGAGGTATATAAAATCATGAGCTATGTGGAGAAAGTGGATAAGAAAAAAATATTTACTTATTCCCATAATACAAGAACTAGGGGTCACCAAATGAAATTAATAGGCAGCAGGTTTAAAACAAATAAAAGGAAGTTCTTCTTCATGCAACACACAGTCAGCTTGTGGAACTCCTTACCTGAGAAGGTTGTGAAAGCTAGGACTATAACAGTTTAAAAGAGAACTGGATAAATTCATGGTGGTTAAGTCCATACATGGCTATTAGCCAGGATGGGTAAGGAATGATGTCCCTAGCCTCCTGGATGGCAGGAGAGAGATCACTTGATCATTGCCTGTTAGGTTCACTCCCTCTGGGGCACCTGGCATTGGCCACTGTCGGTAGACAGGATACTGCGATAGATGGACCTTTGGTCTGACCCGGTATGGCCGTTCTTATGACCAAGCAGCTAAAACCTAGTGCTACTCTTTTGAACAAGTACCCACAATCTCTTCTCTGTCTACAAGATAAATAAGTAAGCTAATTTCCTAGTACTAGAAAAACCTCAAATGTGAAGAGGACATAAAGGCCCAGGTTCCACCTTTATGTGAACACACAGGGTTGCACAGGACATAAATCTGGCAGAACGTAACACAATGTTGACTGAGAGTATGCTAATACATTAACTTACCCACATTACTTGACAAGAATTTCATTGATGCTAGAGGTGCTGATCTGGTTTGAGCTAACTGAGAATCAGCCTGTTCCCCTGAACAAGATGGTTCAATATAGGCTGAGCTAATGAGATATATTCTTGCTCCTCTCCTTACTCCAGTTATTAACCCTCATACTCCTATTCCATTTGCCAGCTTTTAGGAGGCTCAGCAGTTCTGGCGGCTATTCCCTTCTGGCCGCTACTGTGCAGCCCTGGGAGTCTGATTCCGCAGTTGCTGCATGCAGACAACTTTTTTTCAAGCCAATGTCTGTACCATTATGCAGTGGCTGAAAAAGGCATCTGGGCATTTTAGGTTAGTTGCATCTCAAAGTATTGTGTACCAAGTACTAAATGGAAACCCCCAGAATACAGAAGAGTCCGTTATTATTTAATATTATATTCTAATAGTGCTCAGTGGACTTAGTCAAGATAGGTCACCATTTTAGATGCTCTACAAACATAGAGGTAGACTCAGAGCCGGTCTTTATATGACTTATCTGATCTTGCAAAGCAAATCAACAACAGAACCAAAGCATTCAGAAGCTTCCCCTCTTAATCCTCTGCTCTAGCCAGTAGGTAACATTTCCTGCCCTTCTGTGCAACATCTCACTATTGTCTACTGCAGTTTAAAGTTGGTGCAGAAAGATTTATTTTTTTGACACAGATCTTCTTTTCATTAGACTCTTCAGGATCAGGGCTATACAAAAAGTCAATAGTGACCGTTCTGCCCTGAAATCAGTACTGTGCCATGAACTAATGATATCTTTTACTGTAGATAGTCATTGTGAGGATGAAGCAGTTTTGCCTTTGTTCAATGCAAGATCTGTAACCTGCAGAGAAGTGAACTGTAAACTCACCAAATGCTAGATTTACTAAATGGGCCTTTTATTTACTTTAAATTGGGATCCATCTGAAATACAGGCTATTTCAGGTAATAGATATTTAGCCTTCTGTATATTTAGCTTTGATCTCATTGCACAATAAATGATTCACTTCTCTGATAGAGCAGAACAAAATGAAACAGGCAGACGCTGTCTTTACAAACTTAGAATCTAAACAGCTAAGATATTTAAAATAAATAACACAAGCATCACATTTTAATTTACCTGAATAGTGTAACACAGTCCAGTGAAAACCAGGGAAATGAACGTTAAGGCTAATGCTCTGTCCTTGACAATTGATAAGCCAGTTGACACATGAGGTTCTTGATTTAATCAGGCTCTGAAATTCCTTTCCCTTCAGACTCTGGAACTGAGACATTCTAACACCTTCTCAAGACCTCAAAAGGCTGCCCCAATTCCCACTGCTTGTAGACACCATTATTTTTGCTCCTCTGCAGAATACTCCTAAACACATCCCCCTGTGCTACCTCTCATCTCTCCATAAAAATCTTTCCGTGCAGTACCACTTTTCTCCCATAAAGATTCTTATCTGTTACTGAAAGGACACAAAATGGACACTATGTAGAATCAAGCAGGTGGGTTTATTATGCACAGTGTTTTGGCAGAGTGTCACCTTGCTTATTAGGCTCAGAGACACTGCCAATCAATTGATTACAGTAGATTATATGGATTGTCCACGGGCGGAGGAAAGTGATGGGATAGGTAGTCCCAAACCCCTGGATAGGTCTAGAGCAGCAAGACAAGATGAGCACAGTAGCCAACAGTCAAAGATTACATAATGTATCCACCCATGATTTCAGGTTAATAAGTAATTACAATTAGTACTTCAAACAATGTATAAATATATATTAGTATAAAATATATATGTTGAATTCTGATTTGGGGTCCATAGTAATGAAGTAGCCCTTCTGATTGTCCAACAGGTACATACCTAGAGGTTAAAACAAAAAGACAAATGAAAAAGTATATGGCAATAAAGATTGTTTTTCGGTTGCTCATTTGTGTTTCTAAGTTAGGCACTGGTATCTGTGGAAAGCAGTAGGGAGGATGTCATCTCTCATACTGATATGTTTGAACCCTTTCCATAAACTCAAGGTTGATGTGTGAGGAGAACATCTCTTTCTACAGAAAGAATGGATACAGGCATTGCCATAAACATACAACTAAGGGTAGCATAAAATCCATCCTTACCTGTAAAGGGTTAAGATTCTCAGATAACCCTGGCTGGCACCTGACCAAAAGGACGAATAAGGGGAGAAGATTTTTGTTTTTGTGTTCCTTTGTTCTCTGAGAGTCAGCAAGGAACCACAGTGGGGAAAATACATCTCCCTAAGCCATATCTGGACTAAGCATCTAATATTGCAGAAATAGTAAGTAATAGCAAAGAAGTGCGTTAGATTATCTTTTGTTGTAGCTTGCGAATTTTCCTTGTGCTAAGAGGGAGGTTTATCCCTGATTTTGTAACTTTAAAGTTTTGCCTTGAGGGGAAATCCTCTGTGCTTTGGAACCTTTTGTTATTCTGTAAAGTATTTACCATCTTGACTTTACAGAGGTGATTCTTTTACATTTTCTTTAATTAAAATTCTTCTTTTAAGAACCTGATTGATTTTTCATTGTTCTTAAGATCCAAGGGTTTGGGTCTGTGTTCTCCTGTACCAATTGGTGAGGATATTATTCTCAAGCCTTCCCCAGGAAAGGAGGTGTACGGCTTGGGGGAATATTTTGGGGGAATAGCACTTCAAGTGGTCCTTTCCCTGATTCTTTGTCTAAATCACTTGGTGGTGGCAGCATACTATTCAAAGACAGTTTGTGGTATTTGTGTCTTTTAACCTAAGCTGGTAAAAATAAGCTTAGGGGGTCTTTCATGAGAGTCCTCAGATCTGTGCCCCAGAGTTCAGAGTGGGGAAGGAACCCAGACAGGCATAATAGGCATCTTTCATTCCTTTGGTCTGTTTGCAACTTCAGATAGACATACCAATTATTGCTCCCCATCTGGCATTTTGCTGACCAAGCTTATCTTGGTAAAAAGCAAGGTTGTCTTTTGTTTGTTCTGCTTCTCTTAGCTAATATTGTTGTCTGTTTACTAAGCCTCTGGACTCTTGACCAAACTCTGGACTTTGGGCCTGTAAAAAGAGCTGACAGTCTATATCAAGTTGTTACATAAACTGCACATGGATTCTGGCCTTTCTGTTACTCTGCCACTACAAAGAATGAGTTCATGCACTAAGCTCACGCCCCACAGGTGCAGTCAAATTCCCACCTGTAGATACCATTTCCAAGGCCTTCCCTGTTCCCCCCCCGACACACACATGTTGTGCTCCATTAGAAACTTCCACAGGATTCTTCTACACTCTTTGTGGCGATCCATCATCTTCCCTTAAGATCACACTTTAAACCCTTGGATGTCAATAGGACTCTTTCCATTTTGTATGAGGTTATTAGAGCCCCCAACAATCAGTAAAACACAATATTTTCCCCTTGGTTTCCTCAGAAATTAAGGGCAGTTTTCCTAGGAGGCTGAAGTTCCTTCTGAACAGAACAAATGTGCTTTTCTTTAAAACAACATTTGAGGTGAATTACAAGAATTGGATTCCTTTCCAGTTTCAAATATTCATGGTGTGAAAAATATAAGGAAATACTGTGGCTTTTATTTGATTTTTTTATATAATCATATGATAGCGTGGTGCCATATGATTTATTGCCATGAGTTGGGGATGACTGCATTGCTAATGACTGGTGAAGTCATTAGTCCTCCCAAATGAGGGCCAATGAAACCTTTTACAGTACAACAGCTGTGTGTTCTGTATATGCAACTTGGGTTAAAGACAAACTATTTTAGGCATGTGTTAGAGTTGTAAAATGTTTTTAGTAGGACTAATTTTCATTGTCCTTAGCCTGTAAAGCTAGGTGCTTTAGTTACCAGAGTTGAACTTTACAGACCTATGAGACAAAAGAATAAATATTGCTGACCTAAGTGAGCTTTGTATATAAAAATGTCATAACCTTAAAGTCCAGTGTCTCCAGAGTGTACAGAACTATATACAAATGCAGTCTCCTCCATTGGAAGGCTGGGTGCTATTTGGCAGGCATGTACAACATATGTAGCCAGCACTCCCAGTGCAGTTCAGCTCTGCCTTTTGTCCTCCCTATGCCTGTAGCTACCTATATAGGTGAACGAGGGTGGTATAGATCTTCAAACACTCCCTCTGGTGCATAGTTGCTGGAATGGTCACAAATTAGCCCCTAATATTCCATAGGTTGGCCTCTTTGCCCCTTTGTGGGGAAAATCTATAGGAAGCAAGTAAAGAGCAGGAATACTTCTCCACAGCCGCTTAGAGTTTTCTCCAAAACATTTAGTCAAGGAATGGGAAGTGCCCCTCCTCAACCCTTCAGAATGGGTCACTGATATGGTTCCCAAATCCCATGAATTCCTCAGGCTGCACATAGATCCAAGGATCAGTGAGAAGCCAGGCTCATCCACGGGGAAGTCGTGTGCCACAATGTTCCTGCTGGTTCACCAACTGGGCCCCACTCCCTCACAGTACATATCCACTGTGGATGTGCTGCCTGGGGTTTCCCCAGCTGGTGACTCCCTTTCCAGTTGGAGGAAAGATGTGGCCTGCACACTCACCCTTAACCCCGTGTACTGCTCGTGCCCTCCTTACTAGTGCAGCCCAGGGCCATGAAGAAACCTCCCAAGGTGGATGACATCTAAGAGGCTGCTTAGTCCACTTTCTACTCAGAAGGGGAAGATTTATGTGCACAGATATCACAGGCATGATCCAGTCGTACATTACCTAACAAAGTGGAATGACTCTAAGGGGTGTGTGTGTGTAATAAAAAAATACTTCATGCTGTATTAATCACTGCACGTCTACACAGACTGCTTTTCAATGTTTAATAAACTTCTATAAACTTTCCCTTTCCCTGAAATAGATGATCAATTACTTTGTCTTAGCTGTGATCAATCACTTACCAATTCTGTTTCCAAAGCCAAAGCTATTTTTGATTTAAATAGGCTGATAAAGACATATTTTTTGGCAAAAAAAACAGATTGTGTAAAATTTCTAGCACAACTCTAATCTATTTCAATTGAAATTGTCACCAGGGGACAATATAATCACAATCTTTTTGTAGGTTTCAGTAGTTTAAGCAGCTATATTAGCAGAGTTTACACCCTCTGAACCAATGTTTTTGCTTTACAGAGTTTATAAGTTTCATAGACTAGTCCCTCAATTATAAACTTCCCAGTACTATCAGGCAGGTTGTAAACTCAACAGAGAGGGCTGATAGGTTCAACTATTCCTTGAACCTATCTTCACAATTAACAAGCCAACATTGTAATATGCCTATCAATTCATTAAGGACAAAAGAATAAAACAAATGTAGAGTCTCTATAACCAGTCACTGTAAAGATGTGATGTTTCAAGTATTTTAAAATATGAAACGTCATTTTCCAAACCTTCATACTGATCACCTCATTAGTACCATACTTTTCTAAAATTTTCTCCTTTGCCAAGAAATCAGACATGCTACATTTCATGGTGAGGTAGGGAGGAGAAACTGTTTTGGGTTTCTTTAATTTTAGCCTTGAGATGGAGAAAGGTGGAAGCTCTCTGATTGTCTTGTTATTGCCAACAGCAAGCATTCAAAAATCATGAGTGGCTTCAAAATAAGGTTTAAAAAAAAGCAAATTTGAGGTTCTTATTTGCCTTCTGGTTTTTGGCTTTAGTGGTTATGTTTTCAAGCTTTTCTCTGCAGCCAGGCTGGCTAGACACACAAGTTATGTCTACACTTGGACCTGGGGGTGTGATTCCCAGATCACATAGACATACTTGCACTGCCTCTCATCAAGCCAGTGTACTAAAAAATAGTGTAGCTGCAGTAGCACAGGCTAACTTCTCTGAGTACATAAACATTTAGACCCAGTGGGTATGTGTTCTGAGCAGGACCGGCGCCAGGATTTCTCATGCCCTAGGCACACGACCATTTCGCCGCCCCCCGCGCTGATCCCATGGTTCTGGTGAAGCTGCAGTAGGCATGCCTGCAGAAGGTCCACCGGACCTGCGGGAGCAGCTGACCATCCGCAGGCATGACTGTGGCAGCTCCACCGGAGCCGCGGACCAACAGACCCTCTGCAGGCATGCCTGGGACAGGTCAACCGGAGCCGCCTGCCGCCCCCCCCCTGGCAAAATGCTGCCCCCTCAATAATCCTGGTGCCCTAGGCGATTGCCTAAGCTGCCTAAATGGTAGCGCCAGCCCTGGTTCTGAGTTGCTAACCTGTGCTGCTGCTTGCTGCTGTCCCTACCACCATGCCTAGCCTGCTATTTGTAGCATGGTAACTCAGTGAAAGCTACAATGTGTAGGTCTACACAAGTAGGGAATTATTGCCCTAGCTCCGAGTGTAGATGTAGCCTATCTCCAGTTAAAATGAATGCAGATATTCTCATGAACTCACCTGATGCCAGAAGATGGGGCTTTAAGAAAAAAACACATACTATCATGAGACTTGCAATAATATAACACACACACCCTAGTTCTCTCTCTTATAGAAGAGCACAACAGGTCTGCTTTTCAAATCCTCAGATGCCTAAGGCCGTGTACAAAACTGCAGATGCAATTGAAAGCCTAATTTCTGTGTATAATTAATATAGCTGAGTACACAAACAACAAATCTCCTCGATCATTGGACCACATTTGCACACAACTGGGCTTCTGCTGTTATGAATTTCACATGTACATGGTCCACAGATGCTCTCTCATTGCCTGTAGCATTTTCAAGATTTCTCATAGACCTTATCACATTCATGGAGATTCTCAGAGCTCCCAAAGTTTTAAAATATTTCAATCTCACCAATTCAACCTTTTCCATCTAGCCTTATTCTTGGCACTAGAACTCCAGGAGAAACATCATCATAAATATATTTTTTAACCAAATAGCACAGCTTGGAGAAGGGGATGGTTCATAAGGAGAACCATCTCCAAAGTGGCCCTCTGAGGCATTGTGCCTCAGTGGCATCCCTATGAGATAATTCCTTCCCAGCTCTCCCCTTGCTGCTTGAATGTACAACACTTCCTGTGCTGGCTTCTCTATGCTAGTCAGTATGGTGAGGGTAGGCAGACTCTCTGCCCACTCACCTTCAACCTATCCCCGGGGGGGTGGGAGGTACTCCCTGACCCTTCCTCCCCTGTGTGGGCATGTAATCAAAGTCACAAACTAGCCTTTAATATCCTCTAGTTTATACATGCCCTCTTAGAACATGGGGGACCTAATAGTCAGCATGAAGGATTTTCTCCCCCTCCTCCACCTTGGTAGATGAGGGTTAAATTAACCTCATTATCCTAACTTTAGAGTCACTGCAAAATACGGTACATATAAAATTAGAGGCAGACTTATCTTATTAAAAACACCTGGGAAATGCAATCATGTTTTATAAAGTAGCATTGTTTCCTCTTGTGACATAATTTTTCAATGTCACTTTTTCTGTTTCTCCCAATCATACAGCCCTTACATGATTTGTTATCCTACTTTTTCACACATTTAAGGGTTCAGCATGATAAAGTTTATTGAATAATTCTGTACTGTTACTTTACCGCTTCTGTGTTTGCCCTTTTCAATTATACCTTATGCTTTGGAAGATATTTTTTTTTCTAATGAAGATAGTGGTCTATTTAAAAAAATAGCAATTTTTGCTAATGTAACTAAAACTGGTCTTATCGTCTGCCCAGTTCTCAGGGAACTGTTTTCATGGCACCAATTTTTTTCATTACCTTCTTGTAATTATATTTTATTAAACAAACTTCTTGGAGATCAACATTCAGACTTTGAAATTTCTATAAAAAGGTTATTTTGCCTGTATCCCCATTTTTACTCTATAGTTGGCCTCACGGTCACTTGCAACCTGCAAAGCTCTGCTCAAAATGATTTCTTTGAAAGACAGCTGGCAAAAAAAGATTAGAACTTGTTATCTGCACCTAGATGCCCAGGGTATTGTACTTTGATGATTATGTTTCAGAAGAATTTCTATCTCCTATATTTGAAATATTATATATTGATTATAGGATTAAATTTAAAATCAATTTATATTTCACTCTGTAAGATAAGACAAGAGGGGCACTTCTATCTCAGGAGGAATCAATCCCCAGCTAAGATTACCCAAAAATCTGCCATGTGAAAGAAAAACTTACTGAGGTTAAAGATGAATTCTGCTCTTGAAGACAACTCTTGCTTCAAGCACTTTTGTCACAGGAGAGGCAATTGCTAGGGATAGATATTTGAAGGAAGTGAAACCTAGATTGTATCTGGTTATATGTTACTAAGTGCTTAATTTATGAAATTCTATTTTCTGAAAAAATCACACAGATGCAAAGGAAAGGCAGGCAAAGCTCAGGGAAACTTCAGGCAACTCCAGTCTTGAGGAAATTCTTGGAAGACAGAATTGGGTGCATTAATCCAGCACACAGTATCAGTTGGAAGTATAGCAGCGGGAAGCTGTCTGGAGAAGGGGGCAGAAAACTGCTAGAAGCCAGAGACCACGAGGCAGGCAGAGGCCTGTGGAAGATTCCAGGTAGAGCCTGAGAGTGGTTGCTCAGGAAAAAGCAGGAAGCAACCCAAAGGAGCACAAAAGGCACTTAGAGGAGAGAGAAGACTCTGGGAAGAGGCAAAGCCGAATCAAGAGAGTGGTCGGGAGAGTACTTAAATTAATACAATAGAATCCATCTTTTTTCCTCTAATTTGCAAGAAGTAGCTTTTTCAAAGTAGAGGTACAGGGGTAGTATTCCTTTGTCATCCAGGTCAATCATATACAACGCTTATGTTAAAATAACTGACATGCCAGATGACTTTAGGAAAGTCTCTCATTCCCTTGCATGACCCATAGAAAACTTATGTTTACAGACACAGTGGAAGCATAGCTTTAGAAAGGAAGTCTCACTTGTTTTCTTATAATTGAGAGAAATTTTGGACCTGGTAATTAGAATTGGCATCATATCTAACACAAGGTGTACGGAGACTCCCAAACTTCGAAGTTCAATTCCCAGATTTGCCACAGATTTCCAGGGGGACTTTAGCCAAACTGTACAGGACCAGATTTTTAAAGGCATTTGGGTGCAAGAGCTGCAGATAGGTGTCTGGAGAGCTTAAAAAATGCCTAAACAAACTTAGGCACCTAACTCCACCCAGATCCTCAAAAATGTTTAGATACCTAATTCCTGTAGCAATTAATAGGAGTAAGGTGTCTAACGTTGTTAAAGCACTACTAGGCACCTATCACTGGGCCTCATTTTCCATTTTTTTTAAGCAAGCTTCAGGGCTGTTGAAATTATCCTCAGATCAACTAACACAAACCTAAGGAATTTTGAATGTATGTTAAATTAAAATGAAATTCAAACACCTTAAGGTGGGGTTAAGGCACCCAAGCAACCATAACCAGTAGTGACAACATGAGGGGATAAACTACCATCTTCAAAAACCAATTTAATTTAATTTAAAGTAGGCAGATAAACTACTATGCACCAATTATAATTTTATTTATTGCATTCCATGAAGTTCATTAAGCTTTGGTTCAGAGCCACAAAACATTCACACAATCAGGAGACAGTTAAAAAAAAATATATGGAGAAGGCAGTACCGTATATGGCTGCCACTTTCAGCAGGTTGAGATATTTATATATACACACAGACACTGTTTGGGACTGTCAGCCCTTTATGTTCCAAAGCTATTGAATTTGGTGAGATACGTTTGAGGTTCTATCATTAAAAGATCATTGTTTAGAACTGGTTTTCCTCTTTGTGTCTTTTAATTGGCCTCCCAGGATTTCAGAGATCCTAGGGTGCACTACGTGGCAAGTATTAAGGTTGCCATTTCACAGAGCTTGCAGATAATTATGTAAAACATGCATAATTTTTTTAAAAAATGAAGTATTCTGTAGTAACGGTCCAAAATACTGAAAACTTACAATAGTACTACAGTATTTGTGCAATTACCATAGAACCTTTATTTATGAGGGATATGACTTAGATGGTTCTTTGTGAAATGTTGCCCTAAAGGCTAAAAAGGTTAAGTAAAAGTTATTTATTCATAGCAGAATTTTCTAAAGTGTTCAGAATCCATTGCTAACTTTGAACTCTCAGCAGATGACCTTTGAATGGTCTGTCACACACGATCCATCTATTTACTTTCTAGTTGGCCATTACTATGATGACTCTCCACCATTCCTTCCACCCTTTCTCACGGATTTTTTTATCTCTGACTAAAGTACATAAGTTTAAATTTTGATCACTGACATCCAGGGTCTGCTTCTCTCTAATACTATTTCTAAGATAGGCATTTTTCCCCCTCCAGGAGATGCAAGAATTTTCACAAGCACCACATGTCAAAAGCTTAACTTTTCTTCTTGCGAGCAACATTTATTTCCCATGGTTTGCATCCATAAATCACTATGAAAATAGGCTTTTCACCAGTCACACCTTGTATATTTCAAGATGCCTTGTTTTTTCTATACTTTAAGGGAGGCCATAGCTGAGCAAGTCATCCCTAGTCATCTTTTGGATTCTTTCGAACATCCTTCTTGACGGGATATACATGATGCCAGATGACTTTAATTTCCTGCTTTTTGCTATTACTGCCTATGATTTGCAACAACTTCTGGAGTCTGCAGAAACAGTTAATGAGGAATAAAGACTGCTACTCAATGTGACAAAAACAAAATGCCTGTACACTGACATGACTAACAAGAACAGGATGCAATGGGTAACTAAGGACAGGAGACATGACTCAAGATATACTTTAGATGGGGAAACAGGCATTATAACAACACTTATCCTCAGCAGCAACATTGACTTAGTGACATTTAACGTTCATGACTTATAGTAAATTAGAGTATTCTATAATTGCCCCAGGTGTTACAACTTACAATAGTGCTACTTCAGTGTTTCGGACAATTACTATAGCTTACTGCAAGTGTTTTTATATGGAGTGCTTTACAGGCTCTGGAAGAGTGAAGGACAGCAGTACAGTGATGGCTGACCCATTGCCATTCCATTCAGGCATGTCCATGTTCAGGAAGGTAAATACTGGCAAGTGAAAGAGAAATCCATTCCAAGCTAAGGGTTATTTTAAGCAAGCATGAGTAGTGGAATGAGCTGACTTTTATTCCAATATACTTATTGTCATTTGCATAAATATCGCAAACCAGGGAAAAGGCATACAGAACACAAAACAAAGCCACAATGATTCTGATTTATACTCTAGTACTGTAAAATAAATGGCTAATTCACTGAAGCGATTTTGATACTATTATCTGAATATAATAGGACCAGGTCCTGCTCTGATTTGCATTTTAAATCACTAGACAAAAGTGACACACTTGCAAATACTGAAGATCTACTGCTTAATCCAGCTTCCATCTGAGTCAGCAGAATGACTCAATCTGACTTCAGTGGTAGATGGATTGGTCCTATAGTGATAAAGTTCAACTTGGTTTCATTGGTAGAATATAACTTGATCGTGAGATCAGCCTCCCCTGGTTTTGTCATTGCTAAACTATTTAACTGATGATTAACAGCTCTGCTACCACTCGTGGTCTAGGGCAAATGGAAAGAATTTCAGGCCCTCTATCTTCCATTGGAAAAAGCCAGTGTGCATGGATTCTGCACGGGATCTGGAATAGGAGTCTAGGTTTCTAGGCATTTTTTTCCTTCATTTTTTTGCAATCAGGCTATTGGCAAAAATCTAAAATATTTTGCAATGGGTGAGATGTTTGCTGCTGTCAGTTCCCTTTTTTTGAAATTCTCAAGTTTGATGAGATTTTCAGCTGAAATATCATATGTTTTTATGTCGGCACACTGGAATGAATACAGCAGGTTTCAAACTGCAGGTTATTGTGCATGTATCATTCAGAGAGAACCATATTTTCTTCAAATTCAATAACTTTATTGGAATTACAAGCTATACAAGTGATGCCAAAGTCAATACATCAGACATCTATATCTAGGACTAGTTTTACGTGGGTAATGGTGTCTTATATAGGGTCCACTTTGTATAACTGCCTAATTCTGATTCAATGGCAGGGTGCCATATATTGAATCTGTTTCTGCATTGCAATTTCCTTTCTTTCTCTTAAAGTTGAATAAAGAGTGTTTGCTTCTTTTTGATCAGGGAGGCTCTCTAGTTGTGAGAGTTTAAGAAAATGCCTCTCAGATTTCTTTATATTATGTACAATGAAATTATTCAGGGCCAGATCCTCAGTATGTGCAATCTGTGAATTTCAAATACTAACTTCAGCAGAACTATGAATCAACTGAGGATCTGGCCCTAACTTTCAATGGTATTAATGAAATATGCCATTCCAAGATTTGGCAAGCATGCGCAATGTTGTTAGAAATCAGAAATTTTCATTTTGCTTGATAGAAAAGGTGGAAAAATTCAGGCCAATTTATGTCTATTGATTAAATATGGCATAAAGTCATAGGAGGCCAACTATGTGGAATGCAAGAGTACTATGGCTGGTAATAAGTGTTTTCCTCCCCCTCCATTCTCTCCTCAATTATAGGAGGATGCAGTCTGGCCAGCCTTTTATCTATATTACATATTAGCATAGCACCTCAGATAATAGTCTGCAATTCAGCTGATCTTATATAGCAAGTTAGTGGCGTGATTTTGTATTACTGAACTAAAGTGGAATGAAGGTTGTTAGTAGACGTAGTGGAAAATTTCCCAACAGACCAGTCTTCTATTGGGAAATGCTGATTTAATGAAAGCAAACAATTTACAGGACTATATACATTTCATTGAAATCGTCAACTGGAAATTATTGAAATAGAAAATTTCATTTAGTGAGATTCAGATTTCAACTCTTTTCCTGCTTCCAAACTTAGAAATCAGGGAATTTCCTCTGGGATGGAAATTCCACTTTTTGCTCAGCTTTAGCTATGATACAGTTCTTTAGAAATGTTGCTGATAATTACAAAATATTCACTTAAAATGGTCCATTGAGCAAATTAATGAAACTTTTTTTTACCTAAAGAGAGCAAAAAAATCTCAGGAGTTACCATGAAATATGCATTCAGAAAGTTTACAAGGGTTGTTTTGTATCCAGTCCAGTTGTCTTCTCTTCTAAATTACAATGACCATGTTTCCCTCAAGCATCAACATTTAAGTGATAAGTTTCTAGAGATCTGAACTGTAGCCAGTAAATCTTTCTGGAATCCAGAGTTGTGAAGAGCTAGAGGTCAACTGAAGTTTCTGTCATTGCCTTCTCCACCTTGTGTGCTCATTTTGGATGGGAGGATGTAGGTTTTGTGAAGGACATATTACACTGCATTATTTGGACCCACTTTCTCCACTGTGCTGTACTACACTAGTATGAACAGGCCCTAAAGTAGCATACATGGGAAGATCACTCCACTGTAGAAGGATCCTCACCATAGCAGCTCCTGTCCCACCTCTCAGCATGGATAGATTAGGGTGCACTCCTGGAGAGAGAGGAGGACATGGCCAAAGCTTCTCTAAAGCCTGGTGATCCCTACATGCCATTATGGCAGCTTTTGGGCCATAGGCAGCCAGCAAAAGTTGCAGCACCCACACCAGAGGACAGTTTTGATGCAAACCTAGCCCAGGATTTGAGAAGAGCAGAGGTATTTTAAAAGTTTGCACACACACCTGAACTTCACTGTGCTTTTTAGTCACAACCAAGTGTCTGGGCCTTTATATTGAAAAAATGACCTAGAAACGCAAGATGCTGGGAACTCTGGACATGGAGATTTTGATGGAGAATGCTGCAGGGACAATTTAGGTAGATGGCATCACTCTAGCTTTTTCACTTTTTTTTTTTTTTTTGAGTCACAGAGACTCAGATATTTAAAGTGTATGTCACATACACAACTGTGGAAAACTAATGAAATGTCCAACATGTTATTTCACACCCCTCAAGTTTAGTTTTTACATCAATTGTTTTCATATAGGAAAATAAACACACTCAATTTCAAGTTATGCCCTTTTAATTTTGACTTGTGGATTTCAAAGTCCAGTCTCCTTATAGGGTATGTAGAGGGGTGTTGCCAGCTTTCCTAAAGCAGTGAGCTTCATTTTAGATCAACAGGTGAAAACATGATCTAAGCCTGATACTCAGTTGCACTAAGACCTTAGTGTGATTAGTGGGTTTACTTTTTTACCCACTTTAAGGCTCCTCTGCACTGCAAGAGCAATATAAAGGTCTTCTCATACCTGAGGGTTCAAGTAACATAGTATAAGTAACAGAATAACTGATTGTGAACAGGTGTGTTGCAATCCCTTATAGCTCAGTCTTGCAAGTTACTGTGAATTTGCTAAGGGCAGAGAGCTCTGCGTTTCCATTTGTTTCATTAGGACTTCTTTGGGAATTGAAGGTACTTATCAATTGTAGATATTCAGCACTTCCTCAAGATCAAACCCTCCATCACTGACACCTTCTGTCTGCTGAAGACTCACACAGGAAGAAAGTATACCATTGAAATCAATGTGCCTCAGGAAGCAGTGACCAAATCCCTGCACCTGCAAAGATCTGACCAATGGAGTGAAGTCTGAGCTGCTTAGAAAACAATATTTCCTCAACTCCCCATTTTTAATAGTAGCATTTTTCTGTTCCAAAACTCTTCTAATTTCCCAGGAAAAGAAACAGTAAAACTTAAGTCTTGTAAATGCCTATTTCAGTTTGTAGCAAAACTTGAGATTAGACTATAATTTGAGCATATAGGGCTAGATTCTGAACCTAGTAACACAGGTATAATCAGGAATAATACCCCTGAAGTAAATAAGATTAGTCCTGATTTACACCTGTGTAACAGAGCTTAGAATGTGGCCCATGCTGTCTGTTAATATATAATAGGTACCTTTTTAACATCATATCATTAGGATTGGAAATACCACTAGAGGATCTTCTAAGGTTGCATACTCATCATCCCAACATCCTCCTGTGTCAGAGTGCAATGCTGCAAGAAGACCTCATCACCAGTATCTCCTACCGACAGACTGCCTCTCACCAGCATCTTCTTTAGCTCAGCCCTGTGCCAAATCACACATTTCAGTCCCCTTCTAGGGAAACAAAAGATCCAACTGAAAGTCCTAATCCATAGTTCTGCACCCCTCTCAGGCTCCACAAGAGTTCTCTGCTTCTTGGTCCTTTCTCCTGGCCCCTGTAGAGCTTCTCTATCTTGTTTCTTCCCCAGGGACTCTGGCAGCATCCCTAAAAGATCTCCCTGATTGTTGTAGGACATATCTCAGGGTCCCTCCCCCATTCACAGGAGCCTACCCTGTTCCATGTGGGTTTTCTTTATTGCAGAAGAGTCCTGACTTCTGTGCAGTTTCTCCCCCAAGTTCAGCTCTAAGTAGTTCTCTGCAGCAGGGGTCAGTGACTCTAACTCCACTGCACTCAGCTAATTACTCATGGATGGCTAGATCACAGGCAAGGCTGAGAGGTAACTGGTGGATCATGGGCCAAGCTAAGTCCAGCTTGCCTTTAAAGGGCCAGGCATACCATGATATACCCCATCCCTTCTCCCTTTCTAAACCTTGCTTGCTCTCAGGGAACACATTAATATCATGTGCCCCGGTATGAGTTTCATCCACATGGGAAGCTCCACTCACCGCAAGTGGTCTCCAAACTTCTCTTTAATCCAGTACTTTTTCTTGCTGGGACTCCTGCAAGGCCCACTTTGGCACTGCGAGCCTCTCACCCCTCTTTTGCCTCTCTCACTACATACCTGTCACTTTTGTCTTGCTTTCTGTCTGACCCTCAGCTTGCTGCCCGAGGTTAGTATGTGCACAGTCCTGCCCTTCTCCCTTTTTGAAGACAATGCTGAGTCACCATTGTGTATTATTTGACATCTATTTATGTTGCCGTACTGGTTCATGTTATCTCAGTAGCAGCAATTTTTTTCCCTTGGGTCACTCTGGTCTGCTGCTGAGTGAAACAGATGCATAAGCGTAAGGGTTTCATCACCCCCACTGCCTGAACTCCCTTGGCAGTCCTAATGTTTGTGCTGCAGGCCAGTCCCTCCTTTCCGAGATCCCTGATTTTCCCATTGTAACATCTCCATTTTACACAGGCAGACCCTTTACCAATATCCAATCTCCACCATGCCTGAGATACCTAGCTGATGTCCATGCCCTGACAGGCTGAGTATGAGCAGTTTTCCCTGAATTCAGTTCCCCAGAGTAACCCTTTATGTCCTGTTTTATATAGGACACATAAAAACTGTTTGCCCCTATCTGCCCCTACAGGTGTAACACAGCCCTGGCCAGCCTGTGGCCACCTGAACACCTTTATCTTCTCAGGCCCCAACAGCTTCTGACAGTTTCCTTACACAGGATAAAAACATGGGAATGGCCATACTGGGTCAGACTAATGGTCAGTCTAGCCCAATATCCCATCTTCCAGCAATGGCCAATGCCAGATGCTTCAGAGGGAATGAACAGAACAGGGCAATTAAGTGATCTGTCCCCTGTCATCCAGTCCCAGCTTCTAACAGTCACAGATTTAGGGACACCCCGAGCAGGGGGCTGTATCCATGACCATCTTGGATAATAGTCATTGATGAATTTATCTAATTCTTTTTGTGAACCCAGTTATATTTTTTGCCTTCACAACATCCTCCTGACAATGAGTTTCTCAAGTCGATTGTGCATTGTATGAAGAAGTACTTCCTTATATTTGTGTTAAACCTGCTCCCAGTTAGTTTCATTAGGTGACCTCTGACTCTTGTGTTATATGAAGAGGTAAATAATTCTTTCTCAATATCACTCATAATTTGATAGAACTCCTATCAATTCCCCCCTTAGTCATCTCTATCTCTCCTCAGATGGAAGCAGTTCCCTATCCCTAATCATTTGTTCTCCTCTGTACTTATTCAAATTCTAATACCTCTTTTGAGATGGGGTGTCCAGAACTGTGTACACTATTAAAGAGGTGGGCATGGTGCTATATTTACTGTCTTATCAACCCCTTGTCTAATGGTGTCTAACATTCTGTTAGCTTTTTTGACTGCTGCTGAACATTGAACAGATGTCTTCAGAGAACTATCCATGATGATGCCAAGATCTTTGAGTGGTAACAGCTAATTTAGACCCCCATTGTTTTGTGTTCATTATATATGTACAAAAAATTCCCAACAAAGTGCATTGCTTTGCACTCACCAATATTGAATTTCATCAGCCATTTTGTTGACCAGTAACCCCCATGTTGTGAGATTCCTTTGCAACTCTTTGCAGTCAACTTTGGACTTAATCTTCTTGAGTAACATTTGTATCATTTTCAAATTTTGCCACCTTATTGTACATGTACTTTTCCAAATCATTTCTGAATATGATGACCAGCACCGGTTCTAATACAGATCTTTGCGAGACCCTGCTATTTACCTCTCTACTGTGAATAGATAGCTAAGGGTTAATGTTTCTTTTACCTGTAAAGGGTTAACAAAGGGAACCAAACACCTGACAAGAGGACCAATCAGGAAACTGGATTTTTTAAAAGCTTAAGGGAGGGAATTTTGTGGGTCTTCTTTGTCTTGGGTCGGTGTCTTTTGTCTGTCTCTCAGCTATGAGAAGCTTCTTTCTATCTTCTAATCTTCTGTTTCCAACTTGTAAGTACGGTAGAAAAACAATATAGGCTTTTATGTTGTTTTGGGTGTATTTACATGTGTGTACTTGTGGATGTTGAAATTGTATCTCTTTTGAATTAAGTTGTTTATCATTTTTTTCTTTACGCAATTGATCCTGTGATCTATTTCATCTTGATACAGAGAAAATGTTTGATGTCTTTTTCTTTTTTTTTTTATATAAAGTTTTCTTTTTTTAAGACTTGTTTGAGTTTTTCTCTCTGGTAGGCTAAGGGAAACGCAAGGGGGGATTCTCTTTGTGCTTATGATTCTATGGAGGATTTAAAAAGCTTTTTTCTTGCAGCACCAGGAATGGTGAGGAGGGGGAAAGAGAGATAGAATCTATTTCTGTTTCCTTGTATCTGGGGTTTGTCTTTTTGTGGGAGAATAAGATGCTATATAAGAGATTTCTTTATATTGTGATGTAAAGAGATTGCCATCAATAACTCTCCGTTAGCCCAGAGAGGAAATCTGGGTGGAGAGGGAGGGCGAACGGAAGTGGAGTATTCCCTTGCTTGGTAATGACTCAGAGTTCTGGGCGTCTTGGCGTTCTCTCCAGGGATAAGTTTGGGGGGACCGGAGTGAGGCATGAACACTGGTAATCCTGTCTGTGGCAGCGATGATAAGATCAAGCTGCGTAATTAAGCTTGGAGGTTCATTGTAAGCACCCAGATTTTGGACGCCTAAGATCAGATTGGAGAAAGGCTTTATGATTACCTCTTACTTGAAACTGACCATTTTATTCATACCCTTTTGTTCCTTCTTTTCTAACCAAGTCGTTATGGTTCATGAGAGATCTTCTCTCTCTATCCCATGATTGCTTAGTCTCCATAAGGGCTTTTTCTAAGCCATTCTGAAATTCAGGTACTGATATCAACTTGGATTATCCTTGTCCACATGTTCTTGACCCTCTCAAAGATTGATATCTTAGTGAGCATGATTTATTCATAACAAAAAGCTATGTTGACTCTTCTCTCAATCGTATTGTATTCATCTAGGGTGTTTGATTAATTCAGATGGTGGGTGCCAGTAAAGATTAGCTACAAACAAAGTTACTTCATTATAGATCCCACTGGTTTTGTACATGTCCCCAATTTGACAGACTTTAGAGGATCTGTTGGATGTTCACTCCCTCCAGAAATGGGAAAGGAATTCTGAGTGACTCATTTGTGCCCTTTAGAACAAGCTTGGGAGGGTAATAGAACTTCTCACTGACAAAGAGGGCATTCCATATAGATGGGTCCAATCCCCACCTGCAGTCTTCCTCTTTCCCCTTGTTCAGGGCTGATGGACCCCACTTCTGTATACAAGTTCTTTTTTTAAATCTGAATTATTTGCAATGAAAAACAATTAAACGTTAACTAACCAGCTGGTGGTATAGAGCATGTCAAGTTCCTTCCCCACTCTGACTTTAGGATACAATTGTGAGAACTGTCATGGACACTTCTAAGCTTATTACACAGCGTTTGATCTGGGTATCGCAATGCCACCACCCCCAAGCCCTATTTTTTTTCCTGGTAGTCTTGAAGACTTCACAATTTCCTGGTGAACACAGATCAACCCCATTGGATCTTAAAACAGAGAGAAATTAACATCCCCCCTCCTTTCTCCCAGCAACTGCTGGTGATCCAATCACCCCCTGGATCTAAAAACAAGGAAAAAATCAATCAGGTATTAGAAAAAGGCTTATTAATTAAAAAAAAGAAAGTAAAAGAACACCTCTGAGAGAGAATTAGAATACCAGCTACTCTCACAGGAACACAAGATTTCAAACACAGATGATGTTCCCTGGAAAAAATCTTAAAATACACAAGAATACCTAAATTGGGATAATTCCCTTAAATTACCAAGACAAGTTACAAAGAAAATAAACATAAACCTATTTATTCCTTTCTAAAACTTACTACTCTGATAAGAGGCTGGTTCCTTGATTTTTGCACTCCTGCTGAAACTGAAACTCTAAAAACAAATGAAAATTTCCCTCCTTCCTTTTGAAAGATCTTGTTCCCCCATTGGTTCCTCTGGTCAGGTGTCAGCTAGGCTAGGTGAACTTTTTAACCCTTTACAGGTAAAAGAGGCATTAACCCTTAACTATCTGTTTATGACAGAGCAATTTAGTTTCTCCAACTTAACTAAACAGTACATGTTGAATAGTGGCTTAATATAACATTTTAATTAGTGGCATTCATCACACTCATTAAGGTATTTCATTTCAGCATTTCTGAGAATGTCTTTTATTTCCACTGCAACATTGGTAGTGCGTGGGTATATGTCCTTACTTACAGATTTCAGCATTAATTTGATATTTTGCTTTTGTCATATTTCTTAGGCATGCAAGGAAACAAATCAGTTTATGTAGCAACCCTAATGGTCAGTTAAAACAGAAAAGTAAGTATCTGAATGTTCACATCTGTACTGCATATTTTATCAAATGTTTTTTAGATATTAATGTTTCTAACCAAATTCTGCTCATATGCAGCTAATAGAGATGCAGCTAGTTTATTAGAGTTCCTCTTGCCAATCCTAACCTACCAAGACTCCTAAAATACAGGTACACCTACTATATTGCATTAATTCTAACCCCAAATCTTCAAACAGAAGTCATGATTCTTCCCTTCCTCCCTCGCTCCCCCACAAATGATGAAGTTGGCTAAAAAAGTCATGATTTCCCCCACATATTTAATTATTTGCCTTTACTTCACTGTTGTGGGATATCCCTGCCCTGTAGCACTTACTGCTGAATTAGTGTGGTGTTGCATTTACTCCTTGCCTCAGTTTACCTTCTCAGGATGCCAATAAGTTCACTTCAGGTAGTCTTGATTCAATGATACCCTCATCAGGGCTTCTTTATTATCACACCTGCCAAAAAAGGCTCATTAAGTCTCAAATAAAGAAAAGGAGCTTCTCACTTTTGGGGTTCCACTGAAGCTTGCCCTCTAAGCTCTGTTCTCAGTCTCCTCAAGTTTATTTCTCAGATTTTTCTCACTTTATGGCAGGAGCCTCTACCCACTTCCTGGAGCTTGGATAGTTTGAGTAATTCTTGTCCTCTTTCCCTCAGCTGGAGTCTCCAGTGCTCCTTTTGGAGCTGAGTAATTCAACCATCTATTATCTGTCAGGTGGCCCCACATAGTCCTCACACTCAGAGGGTTTGGCATTCTTCTCCTGCATGTTTCTGCTCCCTGTTAACTTGGCCCTGTAGGAACCTTCTTATTCCCTTCAGTGTCTGCAAATGGCTGCCCTGCTCTGAGAGAGAAGGCAGCATTTATGCTAGTTGCTTTCTCTCATCTCATCCCCAATTAGCTTAGAGAGAGGAGAGCCTTGTCCTGCCCTTACTGCGAGGCCCTGTGCCCTTTTAAAAACAGTAGCAGAAGTTCCTCACAAATCTTTCTTCCAATATTTCTCACATCCTATCTATAATTGGACCCTTTGATTCGTAAAGCGCTATGCCAGGTGCTGGGGACAGACTGACCAGTAGGCAGTAATGCCCTCATGGGGCAGACAACCCTGTCACAGTTACACTTGGGTCATTTTTTCTCTGCAATGAGGCAGGCTTCAAACTTTTTTTTTTTTTAATGAAAGTGAAATTCTCATGTAATCTATTCCAGCAGCTGGGGCTTGAAGTAAAACATCAAATATCACCAGACTACTGATAAAATTCCGAGACTTGGGAGCACACGCTGTGCTGTTAAGTAATTCTGACATGTATCACATCTGCAAAGTGCTATGGGAATGAAATTATAGCACAACTAATCACTGTCTCTGGGTCTCCAGAAAGACCTAAGTGTTAAAAATGTGTTTCTTTACAGAAGAACCTTTCATACTTGCAGTGCCACAAAGTATTTTAAAACAAGATGATCTAAACTGGTAGTCCAGTAACCATACAAGCAAATAGAGTAGTTACTATATACTCAAATGCACCTCTTACATCTGAATTTAAAACTTGTTTTGAGAGATGATGTGAGAAACCACACTAAGGTCATTCCGCAGACCAAGGACACTGGAGCCTTCCCCAAAGTGGAGAGGCTAGGGGCCCTGCCTCACTGAGGTCCTGCCCAGAGTGGGGAGGGGCTACCTGTGTCCCCATCCCTCAGGTTCCTCACCCAGGACAGGTGGAGGGACCCATGTTCCCTGAGACATGGCTCTTACCATGGCAGGACTGCAGCTCCAAGGTTCTCCCCCACAAGCCAGAGCCAGGTTGGGAATTGCTGTGTGGGCAACTGTGGGGAGCTAGCGCGAACTCACAAATCCTCTACCTCCATGTGCCCTGGGCCAGGTGGGGACACAGCCTGAGGGCTGCTCTCAGTTCCCCTGCACCATAAGCAGGTGAAAGGTCTGCATGCACAGCTCCCACAACTGCTTGGGCTCTACAGCTGGACTCCATCCTGGCCTGGCCAGGGGGTTGGGGAATCAGGGGGAAGAAAAGGGAAAGAAAAAGGGTCCACCCCACCAAAAAGTGGACAGGCCATGTTCCCGTCCCTGTTTCCAGCATCACTGCCTCAGACTAGTGTCCTAGAACCTGATCTTGTAAACATATGGATCTTGTGTGGACCCTTGCATGTGTGTAGAATGAGCTAATGGGACTCTTGGCTAGAGTAAGAATTTTCAGTGGTGCATCTGTTTCCAGAATTGGGGCCGTTGCAGTACATTAATCTTTCCATTGCTAGGTTGGTGTTCTATTTTTAGAGGTACCTGTAAAACATTTGTTGTGGCTATATGGAGCCAATGTTTATATGGACCATTAAAAGACCCGAGAAGAGGAGTGTCAAAGCTAGCATAAACTCTGTGCATTCCCACAACCCAGTGTTGCTACATGAAACACTACTACTTTTCTTTGCATGTGCACATATCTCAAAACAATGAGCTGAAGCTTGAGGTCTGTATTCAGACAAACTCCACCCAATTTCAGTGAGTATTTTGCCTAAGTAACGAATTGGGGAATTTGGCTCAACTGTATGTGTTTGCTTTTTGAATAGCTTCTAAATGTCTTTTTCTTATCAAGTTTCTGTTTTTAAAAACTCACATTTTTGCAGCTTTTTATTTAATTGCTTAATTTTGTTTATCAAGAACCTTTAGTTATAGGATGAGATACAGAGAATCTTTCACTAAAATACCTTAACACAATATTTAACATTAACAAAAACTAGCTACTTTTGAATGGCAAATTCCACAGGGTTTATAAATTAATATCATCGTATACTTGCAGTTACTTATTTGGAAATTCTTCATTTGATAGAAGAAAATCTGTATAACAGTAAAAGGTAAAATCTACTCTGTATGAGACTTTTACATTATGCTCTGATTGCAGCTTTAATCTAATTCAATATGAATAACAATGATAAATAGGCCCTAAGCCAAGAAAGCACTTAAATGTATACTTCACTCTTCCTGTATTTAGGACAGCACTGTAGAATATGTTTAACTCTAAGCATAACTTTAAGTTAAATAGGGAGGTGTAGTGAACCGGCATGGCTCCCCTCCACCCCAGAGAAGGAAAGAGCCTAGCTGGAGGTCAGAGTGGGCGGAGCTAGGGAGCTCTGAGTCCGCCCTCCAAAGGGTCAGGCGGCGATCCGGAACTATAAAGGTCGGCCCTCAGAGCTCAGAAGGGCTCCAGCTGCTGGAGAGAGCAGATGCCCCTAGGGGAGCTTGAGACTGGGAAGCTCCTGTGGCCCAAGGCAGCCTCCCAGACTGGCCAAAGCTACCCTGCGCCCGCAACCTGGAGGAGTTGCCAGACCTGCCACCCAGTCCCAGCCGCGATGAACTCATGCTCCTGAACCCTGCAGAGGCTGACGTCAGGACCTAGATAGGGCCCAAGGGGGAGTACGGAAGTAGCAAAGGGGAAGCTGACCCCATTCTGGCTGCAGCATTACCGGAGCCTATGTCGGTGTGTTGCGTCCAGGATCCCCACTGACTAAGCAGCGGACAATCAGCCGCTGCTAGGGCCCCGGGCTGGGACGCAGTGGAGTGGGAGGGCCTGCATCCCCCCTGCCAACCCATTCCTGGGTGGCATACTCCCCCTCCCCCTGGCCTGAGGAGGCCGAAGCCTGTTACTGTTGCTTAGCCCTTCCTAAGGGCCTGAGTGCTCCTGACTCAGTGGTTGCTGCCCTGCCCTGACCTAGGGCCGGGGCTAATAACTGTTGTTACAGCTCAACCCTCCTTGAGGGCTGGAGCCTCCTGACCCAGGAGGGGTTGCCCTGCCGGAGCTAGGGCCAGATGTAACCACCGTGCAGCCGACTACCGCAAGAGCCCCGGCTGGACTGTTTCCTCGGACCCATCAGTGTGTAGTGAGCCAGCGTGGCTCCCCTCCGTGCCAGAGAGGGTCGAGCCTGGTGAACTTGTGTACAGAAGGATTTTTGAATTGGGGCCTAAGGAGTAGATTATGCATCAGTCCTGCAAACATGCAGGTGCTTATCTCTGAATATTCCAACTGGGTTCAATGGGACTACAGGCATGCATAAAGAAAATCATATGCATGTAGTGTCCGCAGGACTGGGGCCTTCATTCCCAGTTTTGAGTCTTTTTGCACAGATGTGTATATGAAAAACAATCTCAAACTTGTATTGCATCTTCTACAAGAAACTCATCATGTACAAGCAGCAGCAGCCTGCATAGTATTTTAAATACCTCTATTTTCTCCATATTATCTCTCAGTCTGTGCCTATATTCACTAAATCTAGGTTGTGACTACAGAACAGCCATGCCCCATTTCCATCTTCATCTCCATCATTAACCAAGTTATGCTGGTGTACATGAATAATACTGAAGAGTTTTATTTTTGGACTTTTCTCTAGAGGCATGTTTGATAAAATTTAATATCTTTCCCCACAGAATATTGTGGAACTGAATCCTAATTCACTCACATTTTGACCTTCAAAGATCAGTGAATTAATCAACTGACTAAATCTGCATGTTTTTAGTGCTTGCTTTATTACACAAAGCTTTGCTTTTCATAAATTCTGAGTTTTCTGATCAGAGAATTTTGGAAAGGTTATCCTAGATCATCTAGTCTCTCTTTTTACAACTGTACCGGATTTTCTGCTACACTAGTCTTTTAGCTGTTTTATCTAGAATTACCCTTCTGCACCTGTAGGGATGGAGCCTCAACAACTTTTCTTGGCAAGTCCCCCTCCCCCCCCGGATCTAGCCAACCTTACTTGTAGAAATTGTTCCTAATGTCCTGCTTAAATTATACTTAACACTTCCACCAATAAAGATCCCTAGCTGCCTAAAAATCTGCCTCTTGGCTCCATATAGCTCCATATCCAGGCTCCATATCCAGGTACCTAGCTCAGGCCTAAACTCCACTTGGACCCTCTAATTAGGCATTCTCCTGCTCATATTGCCTATAAGGTCCAATCTGACAGGCATTCTCAGAGGCTGGCTTCCAGATCGGGCCCTGCAAAAAATTGTGGTGGTGCCACTGCCTTCCCTTATAATTGAGTCCAGTAGTTAAAACACTTACCAGAATATGGGAAATCCAGGTTCAAATCTTCCCCCATCTGCCAGATTTGACGTAGGGATTAGATTCTTCCACCTCTCACATGAATACTCTCCCCATTGAAAGTGTGGCAGTTGGGGTGTCTCTCTCTCAATCTCCCCTTGAGAAGTGTATAAATAACTAATCATTGTGGCAGAGGGAGTGAGGGAATGACTATATCCCAGGGGTTATTCTCACTTTCTCTGTCTCTGGTCCAATGACTAATTATTTATACACAGTTGAATGGTTTCAACAGGAAAGACTGAGAAAGACCCACCTCAGAATATCCGATAGTCCAGCAGTTAGGAGACTCTTCTGAGAGGTAGGAAATGTGGATTAATATTAGTAGACAGGGAGATTTTAATCTTGGTCTTCCAAATCCGAGGTAAATGCTGTAACCACTAGATTAAAAGTTGTAAGGGGGGCACCTCATCTGTTTTGTAAGAGAGGGCTTAGGTACCTAACTTGAGAAGATGGCTTACAACTGTGAATCCCAAGCACAGATCAGGGCTTCCCTCTCACTCATACTTATGTGCCTATCTCCCTTTTGAGGGGCAGGGTTTAGGCCCCACCCCTCTCATCATCACTTACTATTGGCTAATTATGCCACTCCCTGATCCCCATTCTTAGGACCCTAACCCTACCTATCCAGAGCATGGTGAGCCTGGGTTCCTAATATAAGGCTGTGGATTCCATGAGGCAGCTGGGCACATGAATTTAGGCATTGCAGTGCTAATCCTAAAGCCACATTGTGGATCTAGCTCAGTGAAGGTAATGGACCCTATGCTCGGCCACAAACAGATATTTGGTGCTTGGGATACCGGAGAACACCTGATGGGAAGAGAGATCCTTCTCTCAATACCTGGTTCTCAAATATACCCAGTGTCAGTTAGAACTAATTCACATAAATATCTCTATAACCAATCTAAGGTCTTTATGCTCTCCCCCCCTCATCCTCCCCAAAAGTCATTAATTTTGTTCTTCAATCCCTGCAGATGTAATATTCTGGGTAAAAATCAGACAGCTGCAGGAAACAGATATGCAGAAGTTGGTCTTTAGAAGCTATTTCCGTTTTTCACTTGGTTTCTAATTTTGAATATCATGTTTAGAATATAATTAGTCCATTTCTCATGACTTCTTGAGTCCTTTTGACCCCTATGCCTTTAATTTAGGATTTGTGTATCATTAGTGAAGCTAGCTTTAAAAGGCATTTCTCTCAAGAGAGAAACTGTATTTGATGTTGTGATAATCCATTTTGGTGCTATCTGAAGAATATACTATCCTTTCCTGATCTAATTTATCAACAAGGGAAAAGCAACCTAATTTATAAGTCTGAAACTCTACTGCAGACCATAGGACCCCACTAGCTTTGTTTCATTTGAAGTACGATATATTAAGCACAGGACACTTGGAGAAAGATAGCTTATGGATACACACAATATAACAGCAGACTTGTTTTTGAAATTTGTAATATGCATTGTCCAATCTTTAAAAATCTCTCCTGTCCCAAAATTGTTGGATTTTTTTGTTTTTGTAAAAGATGTTGTAACATAACTACAATCCTATGACAGCTGTGGTTTATTTTCTATCATGAAATATGAACAATCAGTCTTATTGTTTGCTTTCAAGTCCATTGAAGTTCATGGAAAATTCCCACTGACTTTACAGGACAGTAGATTAGTCCTTCAGAATTTAGTTCTGAAAGACTTAATGCATATGAGTAACTAAGCAGTAACCCCTCCTAGCTCTTGCTAGCCTGGGATCAAAGATAATGGAAACATTTATATAAATAAGGGAAAATCTGGCTTGGAAGAGCACTTTGCTTTTGAATGTATAGAGAACTTTTTTTTTTTTTTTTTTTAGCTATTGTAGTCTGAGGATGTATGGAGAAGCTGTCTTTGTGTAAGGATGTAAGTTATAGGTGCAGAGACAAAAGGTCATCTTTCATCTTTGGACTGCGGCCTATACCAATCTTTGGCTGCTACTGTGTTAGTTGCGTTTAAATAAAACTGTAGTTTTAAAATACAAGCTCTCATTGCTTTAATGCAAAGAACAACACAAGGTGAAATCTTGACCTTACTGAAGTCAATGAGAGTTTTGCCACTGGCCAGGATTTCAACCTTTTCATTAGAGTAGGACACAATCATTATAAGCTACATAACCTATGCTCCACCAGGGAAAAGCAAAAGTAAAGCAGTCATAGGCAAAGATAATCAAGAGAAGGGAACTTGTTAGTATGGAAGGAGAAGGAAGAGTTCAGTGAATCAGGCAGCAAAGCCTACTGAAATCAAAGGAAAGGCTTTTGTTGATATCAGTGGGCTTTGCATCAGACTCATAGTGCATTCTTTCCAACTATAAAGAATATCTGACTTGTGTAGACAATGACTTCAGAAATATTCAACCAATAAAATGCTAGCCACCCTTCCTCAGGAGAGTGTTAAGCACGATGCGATGTTCTCAGATGAAAATACATTCTGAAACAGGGAAAATCCACTGCAGACTGGTAAACTTTGAAAGGAAATAAGGGCATTGTAACCTGGATAGGAATTAGAAATTATTTATGGCCCTGAAGTTTTTTTGAAAAAATGCTGAGAATACTGTTTATACTGTCCTTATTTTAAATGCCTTTCTTGAAACCCCCTTTGAAATATAAAACTATGAAAACCAAGGCTAAAAATGGAGTTTAGGTGTATTAGACACAAGAGAGTGAGATAATAGCTTTTATTGGACCAACTTCTGTTGATGAGAGAGACAAGCTTTCAAGCTGCACAAAGCTCAGGTCTGGGAAAGGTACTCAGGGAGTATCACAGGAAAATGCAAGGTGAGACAGATTGTTTAGCCTGAATAGTAAGCACATATTCTAAAGAACCATTCAAGGTGAAGTGGCCTGTTACTGCCTGTGTAGTCATAGGACAAAAGGGAGGGGGGGAAGGTTCCTGGGTTACAGATTGTTTTAATAAGCCAAAATCCAGTGTCTTCATTGAGACCAAGTACATTTGTGTATTGTTCAGGTGTATTCTGGGTTTTGCCGCTTCCATTTTTTTAACTACCATAAGGCAAAACGTATATAGGGTAAAATAGTTCATGACAAAATGTTTTTGTTTTTTAACTACAGCTTCAGGGTTTTCATGACCTATCAACTTTATTGGGAATGCAGCAAAGAGTCCTGTGGCACCTTATAGATTAACAGATGTATTGGAGCATGAGCTTTTGTGCATGAATACCCACTTCGTCGGATGCATGTAGTGGAAATTTGCTTGCATATCAATACCTGTAGAGGCAGGTTTTGATATGCAAGCAAGAATCATAGATTCAGAGACTCTAGGACTGGAAGGGACCTCGAGAGGTCATCGAGTCCAGTCCCCTGCCCTCATGGCAGGACCAAATACTGTCTAGACCATCTCGGATAGACATTTATCTAACCTACTCTTAAATATCTCCAGAGATGGAGATTCCACAACCTCC
>NC_133775.1:47714203-47753126 GCF_003597395.2 Chelonoidis abingdonii | reverse complement strand
CTTATTTATTAGCACTTCCAGTTCCTCCTGCTTCTTCCTCATACTTCTCACATTTGTATATAGGCATCTAAGATACTGGTTTGATCTTGCCTCCCAGTTTTGCCCTGACCCTCCTTTCTCTCTGCCACTATAGCCCACACTCCCTCTTGTTTCCGACCCATCTCCCAGGTCTCCATGTTCCCCACTTGCCTGTGGGCTTTGCTCACCTGTCCCCATCGAACCTAGTTTAAAGCCTTCCTCACTAGGTTAGCCAGTCTGTGTGCAAATAGGGTCTCTCTCCTCCTCGAAAGGTGAACGCCATCTCTGCCTAGCAGTCCTTCCTCGAATAGCATCCCGGGGTCGAGGTGTCGCCAGGAGGGCTTTGGCTTCCATCTCCGCAGCCAGGCATTCACCTCCATGATGCATCTGTCTCTTCCCGGGCCACTACCTTTGACAGAAAGAATCGAAGAGAATATCACCTGCGCTCCAGACTCCTTCACCTGTACTCCCAGAGTCCTGTAGTCACTCTTGATCCGCTCAGTGTCACACCTCACAATATCATTTGTACCCACATGGATGAATAGCATGGGGTAGTAGTCAGAGGGATGGATAATCCTCAACAATACCTCTGTAATGTTTTGGATACGGGCCCCCAGCAGGCAGCATACCTCCCGAGATGAAATGTCAGGGTGATAGATGGGCGCCTCCATCCACCTCAGCAGAGAGTCTCCAACCAACACTATCCTGCGTTTGTTATTTGCAGTAGTGGCAGCAGACCTCCCAGCCTTAGGGGTACGAGGCTTCTCCTCCTTTACTGTAGGGGGTGATTCCTTCTCTCCTGTATCAAGAAGAGCATAACGGTTACCTATTACCACGGCGGGAGGGTTCGGAGCAGGGGTGGAGCACTGCCCACTGCCAGAAGTAACCAGCTGCCAGTGTCCACCTTGAGCCATCTCCTCCTCTACCAGTGGTGTGTCAGCAGTCCTGTGTACTGGGACAGCTAGGTCAGCTGTCTTCACATGGACACTGTCCAGGAATTGCTCATGGATTCGGATGCTCCACAACTTAGCCACCTCTTCCTGTAGCTCTCCCACCTGCTGCCTGGGAGATTCCACCAGTAGGCATCTTTCACATTGGATGCCCCCCCCCCCCGCCTTTCCCCAGCCTGGATATCAGTAAGTGGAAATTGCAAGTTACAGTCCCTGCAAAACCACACCAGGATGTGGGTAGAAACATCATGCTCAGGTGCTTTGTCTGGCTACAGGCGCAGGTGGAGGAGACAAAAGCAGTGCTGGCACAGGTATTGTGGGTCTTCCTAACCATCGTAAGCCTCCCTCTGTCAAACTCCCTCTCAAACTCCCCTGTCTGCAGCTCCCTGTCCGCTCTGCTGGAGATAACAAGGTTAGGTCTCGAAATGAAAACCTTGTCTGTGTCTCTAGGACCCTGAGGTGAAAAAATATTATCTAAGTTATAGAGGTTAGTAACAGACTCACATCAGGCTGGAGATAACGAGGTTAGTTCAATCAGGGAGGGTGAGGCCCTCTTCTAGCAGTTGAGATGTGAACCCAAGGGAGGAGAAACTGCTTTTGTAGTTGAGTATACCTCAACCGCTAGAAGAGGGCCTCATCCTCCCTGATTGAACTAATCTTATTATCTCCAGCCTGATTCTTGCTTGCATATGTATACCTGCCTCTGGAAATTTTCACTACATGCGTCTGACAAAGTGGGTATTTGCCCACTAAAGCTCATGCTCCAATATGTATGTTTGTCTATAAGGTGCCACAGGACTCTTTGCTGCTTTTACAGATCCAGACTAACACGGCTACCTCTCTAATACTTTATTGGGAATGTTACCAAGATACTGGTTTAGAAAGACTGTCAATAAATTTGTGAAAATAGTATTAAAGGCCGGGCTACAAAAGACAAAATTACTGAACAACCCACATACTGCTCTTTGTTCAATCTCTTTGCAATGGTTCCCTGTCAGCAGGTTCCCTTGACTCATGGCAATATAACTGAGACCTACATACTGCATGGGGTGGGGTTGATTATATTTTATGTCAAACTATTTTAGCTGCACACACTATTCCTTTCTGAAGAACCACTCTAATGTTATGTAGCTTAGAATATACTGTCATTATGCTCTTCATCATAATCCCATGGTGAACTAATATCTATAGATCTAAGATCCCATGTGTTAAGGTGTCACCTCCACTCTGAACTTAGGGTACAGATGTGGGGACCTGCATGAGATAACCCCTAAGCTTATTTACCACCTTAGATCTAATACCTGCCACCACCAAATAGTTTAAACAAATGTTTATGGGAGAGTCATTTGGAAACTCTGTCTTCCCTCCCAAATATTTCCCCAGTCTTTATCCCCCTTTTC
This sequence comes from Chelonoidis abingdonii, assembly GCF_003597395.2. Lineage (NCBI taxonomy): Eukaryota > Metazoa > Chordata > Testudines > Testudinidae > Chelonoidis > Chelonoidis abingdonii. The sequence continues at coordinate 47,750,758 of NC_133775.1, read as the reverse complement.
CTGGCAGGACTGAGACTGAATCACCTCCCACCAATTCTTGGTGAGACCAGATCCAAACCCCTTGGCTTCAGCCTGGAGCCCCTCATGCACCCCAAGCCCCTCATCTCTGGCTCCACACCAGAGCCCTCACTCCCAACCCCCACACCCTAACTCCCTGCCCCAGCCCAGAGCCACGTCCCACACTCCAAACTCCTCATTTCTGACCCCACCTCCAGCCAGAGCTCTCACCCCCTCCCACACCCCAACCTTCTTTGCCAGCCCAGAGCCCCCTCCTGCACTTTGAACCCCTTGTCCCCATCCCCCAATCTGGAGCCCCCTCCTGCACTCCATACCCCTCATCCCAGGTGCCATCCCAGAGCTCACACTGCCAAATGGAGCCCTCACCACCTTCTGCTCTCCAACCACTTAGCCTAGTCTGATGAAAATGAGTGAGGGAGGGTGGGGGAAAGTGAGCAATGGAGGGAGGAGGGATGGAGTGAGCAGGGATGGGGTCTTGGAAAACAGGTGAGACAAGGTTGGTTGTTTTTTTCTTTGCAATTAGAAAGTTGGCAACCCTAAATTGTGCATGTGTCTGCACCAAAATTTGACCTCCAGCAAAACAAGCACCTGGTTACAGCAATGCAATAGTACCACAACTGCATATGTTGCTGAGTCATTGTTGACTTGCATTACCTGTGTTGACCTAACATTCCTCCAGCAACTGTCCCAAAATTCTCTTGTCCCCATGACAGTGACTGCTTTGGTCACAATTTGAAATCTACAGTCTAGGGGTCTCAGGCATGGAAGCCTACTGTCCCTTAAAGTACCCTGCATATTTTTAAAATGCCTTTTCGTGGTTTCCTGCCTGGGGAAACACACCTACTAACTCATCTTTGTTGTTTGCATCCAACTGTCTTATCATGCTGCCTCTAAAAGAAAGAGCGACTAGCTGCACTTCTGCCCAGAGCAGGCAAGTAGTATTGGATTCCCTTGGCCTGTGGGGAAAATAATCTGAAAAAGCACAGCTATAGACCCATCATAGAAACATCAATATCAGGCTTACCAATGGTGAGAGGGAGCTGCCTCACAGACCCACTGATGACCTGTATGCCATGCTTGGCAGGGAACTCACATATGACTGTGGACACTGTCAAGGCTGATTCCCTGTTGCCACCAGCTAATTAAACAATATGTGCACAAACCTCTTAGGACACCAAAAATCCAGTCCTGTTCTTAAAAGGTAAATTTTATTAAAAACAAAAAAGAAGACTATGTATCTGAAATGTAGGTTTTTGCTAGATTTAAAAAAAAAACTTAAAAAATTTAATCAAAAATAACCTTCTTGAGGTCCAGTTTAAAGGTTACAAGCAAAACAAAAAGCATTTGAGTTTAGCACAGAGGAATCCACAAGCCTTATAGAAAATAAAAGAAATAAACCTAAATGTGTCTTTTTAGGTATTTCCTAAGCTACTTACATATTTGGGTAGTTCTAAGGTATAATCTGATGATTTCCATACCTGGCAAAAACCTTCTTATGGCATAGTTATAGCCTTGACTTTGCTGTTTCTTCTCTCTGGAGAACAACAAATAGACACAAAAAGGGAAAGCTCCCCAACCCTGCCCCACAAGTTAAAAAAGTTCTAGCCCTCCCATTGGCTCTTTTGGTCAGGTGCCCACTCCTTTCCTTTTACCTGTGGGCTTATTAGAGAACAACCACCAAAAGGGATTCCACAGCCAACTGGCTGGCTGGGTGTCCACAAAACGGAGCTACAGACACTTTGCAAGAGCCTGAGAAGGAGACCCCTGCCATGAACAGTGATGGGGGAGTACGATGTGGTGGGATACTCAAATCCTGCTGTGACTTAGGTCAGTCCCATATGGTGACTGCAGATGGGCCTGCTGATGAAAGCAGCTTGGGTAAATTGGCACAAGAATTATTCTTTATAGTAATTCTCCCCCCCCTTTCTTTGTTCCCCAAAATGTAATTTCCTTCCTCTTCCCTGACCCCTGCTACCTTTCTTTGCCACTTAAATATTATGCTCAGCCCATCCACAACTTTAGAGAACAAAGGCATCAGACTATACCAGTAAAGTAATTAATGTTAGATAATGTATTCTGAAAAAGAACATGGCAGTCCCCTTACAGAAGCACATTAGTGTCCTGTGCTTGGATAGAGGTAGAAGAAACAGGTAGGGAGTTGGTCTCTTTTCAATTCTTTAGTTTGTTGTGACAGGCAGTGAGAGCCATGCAGCGTACTTTATATGAATAGGGATATCTCTTTTGTCCTTTTGAGATCTTGATGAAACTTTCAGGAAGATACTCTGCAATACTCTCCTGAAATTTTGCCAATATTCACTGCACTTGCCCTATACACCAGGGGCACCCTATACACCAGGGGCACCATTTCAGATTTTGGTTGGGGGGGGGGCAACTTTAACTGTGATTCCAGGGGCTACACAGGCACCTGAAAACTCTAGATGATGGTGATTATATTATTTTATTATAATTTTTTGCAGATAATACTGGTCTACAATTTTTGAGAACTCATCTGCTTCAGAGATAAAATGTGGTATTTATTATGTATTTTGATGTGCTGAATTCAAATATGACAATTAAAACAACTGATTGGCTACTGTTTCTAAGATATTTAAGTTTTTACATTTTATGTCTATGTATATTGTGTAGATAGTAGAGTTTTAATCATAAATTGTAAACCTAGGTCTTTTCATGTGTTTATGGTTGCTTTACATGATAATATTTCACCTGTCCTGTTTATGTAACACTTTAAAAATCAGCAAAAGGGTTATATAAATAAAATTTATTATGAAACAAAAGGCAAAAAACTATTATGTACATAGTTTAGTCCTATTCAGTGTCTACTCGGCGCTTCTTGGCTTGTCTCTTGTATTCATTAAATGGAGCATCTCTTGTCACTGTCCAGCAATAGTCTGCAAGCATTGATGGGCTCCATTTCCCCTGATAGCGTTTCTCCATTGTTGCAATGTCCTGGTGAAATCGCTCGCCGTGCTCGTCGCTCACTGCTCCGCAGTTCGGTGGAAAAAAATCTAGATGAGAGTGCAAAAAATGTATCTTTAGTGACATGTTGCAACCAAGGCTTTTGTATGCCTTGAGGAGGTTTTCCACCAACAACCTGTAGTTGTCTGCCTTGTTGTTTCCGAGAAAATTTATTGCCACTAACTGGAAGGCTTTCCATGCCGTCTTTTCCTTGCCACGCAGTGCATGGTCAAATGCATCATCTCGAAGAAGTTCACGAATCTGAGGACCAACAAAGACACCTTCCTTTATCTTAGCTTCACTTAACCTTGGAAATTTTCCACGGAGGTACTTGAAAGCTGCTTGTGTTTTGTCAATGGCCTTGACAAAGTTCTTCATCAGACCCAGCTTGATGTGTAAGGGTGGTAACAAAATCTTCCTTGATTCAACAAGTGGTGGATGCTGAACACTTTTCCTCCCAGGCTCCAATGACTGTCGGAGTGGCCAATCTTTCTTGATGTAGTGGGAATCTCTTGCACGACTATTCCATTCGCAGAGAAAACAGCAGTACTTTGTGTATCCAGTCTGCAGACCAAGCAAGAGAGCAACAACCTTCAAATCGCCACAAAGCTGCCACTGATGTTGGTCATAGTTTATGCACCTCAAAAGTTGTTTCATGTTGTCATAGGTTTCCTTCATATGGACTGCATGACCAACTGGAATTGATGGCAAAACATTGCCATTATGCAGCAAAACAGCTTTAAGACTCGTCTTCGATGAATCAATGAACAGTCTCCACTCATCTGGATCGTGAACGATGTTGAGGGCTGCCATCACACCATCCATGTTGTTGCAGGCTACAAGATCACCTTCCATGAAGAAGAATGGGACAAGATCCTTTTGACGGTCACGGAACATGGAAACCCTAACATCACCTGCCAGGAGATTCCACTGCTGTAGTCTGGAGCCCAACAGCTAGACTAGAGCCAATCAACAATTTTAAGCATCACTTTCGTTCTCAGTGACCCAGAATTAGTAAAGTTTGACTACATTTATTTCAGAAGCATTTTGGCTGTAGAGCAGTGTAACTTAGAAATTAGCTGATAAGAGCACTGTATCTAATTCCTTTATATATAAAGAGGATTAAATAAATATTAGTCCCACTCAACTCTAATACTAACGTATACTCACAACTTTTGTCAAGTCATTTAAGGGACACTGGTTAGTTTTAAAATTGTAATGTGTCTTCTTTGTTACTAACTCTTGAATACAACAATTGAAACAACTGTAGAAAAATCTAAATTACTTTTTATCATTTTTTTGCAGTTCATCAAGCTTGGACTAGATCATTTAACTTTGGAAACATCCTACTAGGGCAACCTCCCTCCCCCGAGTTTATACTGCACCTGTCTGAGGCTCTAGGGGGTGTTACCTCACTACAAATAATAGACTAGAAACTAACCTTAACCAGGAGTGAAACTGACACTTTCAAGTCACTTTCACAGTATTGCCAATCCCAAATATTCAAAAATCATGAATTAGGCTCATCAAAAATCATGAAATTGACTTTAAAATCATGAGTTTATGTAAAAATAATAATTTGATGGTGTTTTTATTTGTCTTTTGCTTTTTGTGCCTTTAGAATGCACCGTGAGTCAGATTTTGAAGCTTTCTCAATAGCCATGAGGGTTAGAAATTTCATTTTTCTTTAAGAAAAAAGGCTGAAATCATCACACATTCACATGACTCCAGGAGCTGGGGCTTTAAGGAAAACTATTATCATGAGACTCATGACAAAATCATTAGTGGTTGCAACACTGCTTTTACTTCTACTTAAAGGTTAGTTACTTTCCAGAAGGCTCTTACATTTAACATTATACTGATTCAGTTACAGTTCTCACAGGAGAATATCTAAAACCAAACACAAAGAAAATTCTATATTTTAAATGTGAGAAAAAAAAAACAGACTTCTGGCAGGCAGGAAAGGAAAATAAACAGGTACAGGAGCTCTGGGCAGCTCTTCCTCTAAAAAGCAAGTTGGAGAGTCAAATCTTCTAGTCCTTGATCCAGTAAAACTTCTATTGCCACCAGAGCCTCCACTCATAGATATTAACCTATGCTTAATAACTATACGCCTCATACTTAAATATCTGAGCCATCTTATCCAGGCATACACAATTTACACACATTGGCTCTCAGGAACTATGTTGTCTGGCATATTCTGAACAGTGCTGAGCACACAGATGGTGCACAATGAATAATACAAATCATGAAATTAATAGTTGACTTTATGGACTTTGTAGATGCAATTTCTGTTCTTTGTTCTGGAATTGGCCTGGATACAACTGAAACCCTAAGAATTTGAAGCATAAACACATCTGATGCTGTGACTTAATGACACTTTCTGATTCCTTCCTTTTCTCAAATTCAGAACAAAAAAATGACTGAACAAAATGGTTTTCAGTTAAATTATAAAATTGCACAGCAGCCATTGCTCTACAACCCAGCATGAGGCAGACCCTGCGACCTCTTGGGAGTTAAGTGGTGATCTCTCATCTGACTCTCATTCTCCATCCTTCCAGACCTCAGTGAAGAGATGAGGCCATGGGAGGATATGTTCAGCGAGAGCTTCTATGACTTCAGATTGTGAACACAGAGCGTGGAGGGACATATGACCGAGACCATGGAAAAAGAGTGAGAATGGAGGCATTGGCTCCTGCAGGATCGGGAAAAGGAGCGAGAGGTACATCAGAAAAAGTACCAGAACATCATGGGTCTGCTCAGACAACAAACACAAAGGTTAAAATGATCTTTTAATGCCTCCCTCAGCTGTACAGCTCCATGATGGGCTCTTCTCGTAACCCTTGTCTGGCTGTTCGAATTCAGCAGCTAACCAGTCCACCTCATTCTTCCATTCCCCCAGGACATTCCCCTTTACCTCACAGTTATTGTGTAGTACACTACACACACACAGTATCCATGGGGATGTTTGCCTCACTGAATTCCAATCCAGTGAGACATTGCCAGTGTCTCTTCAATTTATCAAAAGCACGTTCAACAGTCTTTTTTTCCCTCACCTACAAAGCTGGTAGGTAGTTGAATCTCTCCTTGTTGATATCCAGGTGGTCAGTATACAGCTTCATGATCAAAGTGTAGTCTGGATTTCCTGGAATCACTATTGGAATTTCAGCATTACTAATGTTAATGGACTGGTTGAGGAAAAATGTTCCTGCTTGCAGCTTTTCAAAAAGTTCTGTGTTCTTTAACATGCAAGAGTCATAGGTCTTCCCTGACCAGTACACACTGATATCAGTTAAGGGTCCCTGGTAACCCACCACTGCTTACAAAAACATAGAAAATTATCCCTATTCATTGATGCATGGTGGATTTGTGGTACGTGTCATCCCCATTCTGGCATCAGTCACCCCAGTGCAATTCCAGCAACGCACTGCTGCCATAAATCTATGTATTTCCTGCAGAGTCACAAGCCTGTGTTTCAGGAGACAATTAATGGCCTTACATACTGGGATGGCAATGGCCCCCACTGTGGATTTTCCAAGTCCAAATTGATTGGTCACTGAACAGTAGCAATCCAGCGCTGGAAGTTGCTGTTTGGCGTCCTTGCGCCAGAGAGGGCTGGGACGAATTTGGCACACAGATGCAGGAATGTGGCCTTTTGAGTCTGAATATACTGTAGTCACTGCTTATCATCCAAAACCTGCTGCCCAATAATCAGTTCTTATTTCTTGGGCCCTGAAGAGACAAGCTACCTTAGGCGGCTGTTCAGTGAATTCCAGCAGCAATCTGGCAATTTCTTGCTGTATCCATCAGCATGCAATTACTATGCCTGTACATCTTTGCAACTTCTTGTTTGCACATCCAGTCAGAGTAGTACTCATTCAAGCTCTACAGACAGAGAATTAGCAAAACTAATGAGAATTTTCTGTCAGAGACAGAAGAGACCAAAATGCAGCACACAGGGCTAGGGGAGGTTGTTTTAAAAATTTAAGGGATTTAATAGGCATTCTGGGATGGATAAAGTGGTATGGTGGTATCTTGTTCCCTAACTCCCAGAATCCCAGGGTGAACCAATCGCATCCCACAATGCACTGCAAAAATGTCCCATAAAGCATTGAGACCTATGGCGTGGTGTGGCACACTGGCATACCTAATGATAGTGTACAATATTTTACATGAACACAACCACTTGTGGTGAGGATCCACAGTGATGAAGCAAGCACCCAAGCATGCATGTGCACAAGTAACATACAACAGTTTTGGGCAATTTGCTAATGTAACTTGCATTAAATGAACTTTGTAGGGTGGGCACAGCCTTAATCCTCTAGGGCCTAAGAAAGTCTCTCCATGAAGCCTTTGTAATTACCAGGGGCAGCTCTAGGTATTTTGCTGCCACAAGCACGGCAGGCAGGCTGCCTTCGGTGGCTTGCCTGCAGAAGATCCCCGGTCCCCGGATTTGGCAGTAGCCTGTGGGAGGTCCGCCAAAGCGATGGGACCAGCGGACCCTCCGCAGGCATGCTGCCGAAGGCAACCTGCTTGCCTCTCTCATGGGACCAGTAGAGCGCCCCCTGCAGCTTGCCGCCCCAAGCACGCGCTTGGTGTGCTGGTCCCTGGAGCCACCCCTGGTAATTACACTATCAGAGATTACTCTGGCTCCGCCCCCCATTTGCTATTTGGTTTCTGGAATTCTATTGAAGCGTGCTATACTCTTAAATCATTCACTTGAGAGAGAATTTTTCACTCAAAGAAATTGAGGAAAAATGCAGACATTACCCTGATTTCTTTAATTCAGTCTAATCCAGCTTCTGCAGCTGAAGATATCTCATACTAGCTTTTTTTCTTTAAAGACTAATAGGAAAGAAATGGGAAATTGATAAGCCTCTAATGTGAGATTCCTTATGAAGTATCGTTTCTGAAACTACCAGCAGAAAGATGAAAATAATGTGACAGTGGTTGAGTCAGAAGAAAAAGAAGAGCATTAATTCTTTCCAGTTCTTTCCCCCGGGAACAGTCAGCTTCACAGTTGGTACCAATTTATAGCTGTTAAGTACAGTATGAACTTAACTCTATTCTTCGGGGCAAAGCTGAAGTATGCCTGATGCAGGCTTTAGCATTCTTAGTAATAAGATGGTGTAAACCTGGTTTTTATTTTCGGCAACAGCAGAATCAGTTAGGTACCTGTTCTGCACACATAGTGAAGCAGGTTGCTTTACTATAATCCAGAAAACGACTTCTCTCAGGATTGTTTCTCTTTACCCCATAGACCTCTAAACATATAGACATTTTCAAACCTTTGGGTCATAATTGCATCTTTTGTTGATAGAATAAGAAGAAAACTAACACTTTGATTTAGGGCTGAGCCCAATCTTTCCTCCTACCCATCCTTTAACTTCCCAACTCTGGTTTCATGAAAATTAGGCCTTGCCAAAAGCCTTGTAAGCCAAGTCCCATGCCTCTCACCTTTACCAACTAAAAGTAGGATAAAAAAGAAGAAGAGCCTTGCTTTCCCTGACAGTGCTCTAACTTACTCCACAGTCCTGTAGCCTGATCAGTTTTACACCAGTCATATTTATTTATACATAGAATCAGAGAAGATTAGGATTGGAAGAGACCTCAGGAGGTCATCTAGTCCAACCTCCTGTTCAAAGCAGAACAAATCCCAAGTAAATCATTCCAGACAGGGTTTTGTCAAGACAGGTCTTATTATTACTACAAAGCTTTCCTTCAGATAGCTACACACATGATTTGTGTTGCTTATAGGATTGATTGGTCACCCAACAAATAAAGATAAATGCTTTACTTCATATCCAAATGAGTTCATTCATTAATATAACCAAACTTCATAAAGAGATATATACAGAAAGAAGGATATGTGTGATGCTAACAGTTCTAAAACCCTAAGAATTATGGAAAACCAAGACAGAAGAAATCAGTCAGAGCGGGGCGAGCAAACATTTTGGCCTGAGGGCCACATCGGGTTTCTGAAATTGTATGAAGGGCCGGTTAGGGGAGGCTGTGCCTCCCCAAACAGCCAGGCGTAGCCCGGCCCCCACCCCCCATCCAAGCCCCATCCAACCCACACTGCTTCTCACCCCCTGACAGCCCTCGTGGGACCCCTGCCCCATCCACCTCTCCCTGTCCCCTGATCACCCCCAGATTCCCCACCCCTGACTTCCCCCTGCCACCTCATCCAACCCCTCCGCTTATTCCTGACAGCCCCCACATGACCTCTGCCCCATCCAACCACCCTTCCCTGACCACCCCTGGAACCCCATCCAATGCCCCTCATTCCTGACTCCCCCAGGACACCTGCCCCCATTCAACCCCTCCGTTCAACCTCTGACTGCCCAACCCCTATCCACACCCCAGACCCAACCACCATCTCAACCCCCTGCTTCTCCCTGCCTCCTACCTACACTGCCTGGAGCACTGGTGGCTGGAAGCACTACAGCTGTGCCACCCAGAGCACCAGGACAGGCAGCCAAGCCTACTGGCTGGAGCCAACCATGCCATCGTGCAACACAGAGCACCAGGTCTGCTCGCGGCTCTGCAGCTGCGCAGCTCGCCCCGACAAGAGCTCCGGCGGCACAGTGAGCTGAGGCTGCGGGGGAGGGGGAGCAGCAGGGGAGGAGCCGGGGGCTAACCTCCAGGGCCAGAAGCTCAGGTGCTGGGCAGGAGGGTCCCGCAAGCCAGATGTGGCCCAGGGGCTGTAGTATGCCCACATCTGCAGTAGAGCGTATGAAAGAGCAAATTCTGATTCAGTTGAAACCATTTGGAGAAACTGATGCACCTGAATTCTAAGGCAAATCTTTAGTACCCTTAAAGTGCATAACCACCAACATGGAACCTTGGCCATATAAATTTAAGCCTGCCTTTATCCATGTGTGGTATTTAGGGTGACCATACTTATGTTTTTGATCACTGATACAAGCCCTTTGTATCTCAGTTAATTTCTTAATAAATCGTATGTGCCAATGCATTATCTCTATAGTTTCTATATTGCAAAAGCCCTCCAAAAGTCTCCGTATTTCAAGAATTTGTCTGCAGTTCTTTAATGTATCTGTTCTTATGCGGTCACTTGTTTGTCTCTCTGCATGATAGTGTATAACTTATGACCTGAGGTTAAAATACTTGGGCCTATTTTAGCTAGCTAAACATAAAGCCTTCAATAGTAGGTCTCACATTCAAGAAATGAAGTAAATGTTGCCTAACATCCCTATTATTTATGTTCTTCTACTTGCCCTCAGCCTGTATTATTTTAATAAACACTATAAATCAGACAGAAATGTGCCCCTTAGCAGTACTGTAATATAAATTGTCACAGCTTAATACCCTATATAACATATGAACTCAAAATTAAGATGGCGTCCCAGGTCAACAGGCCAACCTAGCAGGATCAGGGAAGTAGTGGACAGTCCTCTCTACTTCCACAGGTCTTGCTCTGAATACAACACTTGACTGGACACAAGAATTGGGAATTCTGTGTCTGCACCCTCATAATTTGCATTGTCGTTATATTCTCTCGATGGCACACTAATTTCTAGGATCATCATTTTCTTCAGCATTGAGTATTAATTAATTAGGATGCATCAAACTCCTGCTTCTCTGCTGCTTGGCCTCAGGGATTGTAAACCATATCCAAGTTCCAATGAAATTAGTGGTAGTCTTTCCTTTGAATTAACTGGAAATTTAAAATGTCCCTTTAGACTCAACATACATTTTAATGTAGCACCTCTGACATTTGCCTGGTTGGGAGTTATTGATTTTCTTTAAGCTAACTATTGCCTACCTCCTCACAGTCCACCTATGACTAGCTCACGGTACCTCTTTCTGAGGAATTCATTCTGGGGCCTTTGTATAAGGAGCCATCTCTGCTATTGCAGGGATAAGCAGTAAGACATTGTTAGATTCCCATTCAAAGAAGGATGAAGATGACTGATTTTTGCTTCCTGCAGTCCACACACTAAGCAGAGGAAGATTGTAGAACTCACAGCCCAGACATAGATATTATTTCCAGATAAGCTACAAATACGGTACCACATGAGAACAAAATTATTATTGTTTGGAATGCTCATTTTTTGAGACAGCTGCTAGCCAAGATTAATCTTGAGGTCTGTGACATGATAGTTTAATCACCTAAGGGCAATAGTGCTTAGTGGGTAACTCAGCCCACCATGTGGCATGGTCTTTTAAGAGTTTGAAATGTGTCATTATATATACAAGGACCTGGGAGAGAGGAAGCAGTTCTGGGAGTAAGAAATGTTCAGTACGAAATATCAATACTTTTCTTTAAGGGCTCAGGACCAGGAGCTTTGAAGAAAGGGTGGACCAAGGCTCCCCATCCTTCTAACCAATTAGAAATAAGCTGGAAGATGGGAACCAACATAAAGACCACCTCCCCTCTCGTAGCAAGGGAGACATCAGCAAGGAAAAGCTGATGTGCTGAGCATCCTGAAAGCCAACTGAGAAAAAAAAGGCAAGCTGAAGGAGAAGCTGATAAAGGCCTGACAGCTGGTTAATCCAAGACTCAGCTCCAGAGGGGACAGAAGAGGGATTCTGTTTAAGAAGAATCAGACAATCAATTCTAGAGAGGAGAGCTAGAGAGACTCCTGTTTAAGGAGGCAGTGAGTGAGGGACTAACTGATACAGCTCAGTTCTAAAAAGGAGCGCTGAGGTCTGAAAGGAAAGGACTGAAATGGTGTAAACCAGAGCAGGAACAGGAAAGGATTCCAGAAACAGAGACTGTTTACAGTTTCAGGAAAGAGCAGTCTCCTGAGGGAAAAAGCCAGAGGCTGCTGCTTGGAATAAACCTGAGCCTCTGAATGTCCCCACATGTATCTGAATGAGCTCCTACTTATGCTTTCAGTTTTTTTTTAATAAAATGAGACCCTTGGAAGGAGGGAGTGTTCTTAGATTAAAAAGGCTTGTTTATCATTTGCATGGAGAGAAGTGAGGCAGGACTCACCTGTGGCATTATGCCTGAACAAATGAGCATGCATTGGGGTGACCGCCACACTGCCATAAGCTGTTTTTGGGTGACTTGAAGAGTGGCTGAATATGGTCTTTATGGGCTTTTTCTATATACTGTCGGCTTAAATTGCTGTTGTTCTAGAGATCTGTGGTATTTTAAAATCGAAATTGAAATTAAAGTTAATGAAGGCTGTGATGCATAGGGGCAAAGTGTCTCTTGTCCCTAGCAAACAACTCTCATCTTAGGCCTGACAAACTCACTTATCCAAACATGTGTTTTGCAAGATATTTATCCATAAAAGCTGATATGTTTGGTATCTATAGAAAGCTCCTAACATATCAAAATTCACATCATTGTGATGTGTGTGTAATGAGTAATATTTAAGGAATAATTTAACTATTGACAGTACACCTTTATGGTCTTGGATGTAAAAGTTAATCAGCACCGGTTAATATATCTTGGATGGTCAATTTAAGCAGGAGAGAGTTGTTCCTTTTCTCTGGTTAGCTGGTGAGGTAATGTTTGGCTCAACTGTCTAGCCTTGCTCTGTCCCAAGACAAAGAATGGGAAACCATCAGAAAGAATTGCAAACAAACAATCTAAACCACTTTCAGGAAAAGAAAGGAACATTACAACAGACAGAGAATCACCCTGTCTATGACAAGAGTTTCTGTATAACTGAGAAGTGGGGTGAGGGGGGAGATGGGAACACTCTGTATCCATTCTCTGAGAAAACACCTTGTGAAATGGGGCTCTTTTTCATGAAAGTTTGGATACTGGTTCCTGTCAAACCATCTCTGCAACAGATTGAACTTTGGGCAAAGTCTGTTATTAGATATGAAAGGTATGTATTAATAAGTCCTCTAGACCCAGGTTTACATTTCATGACTTTGTGTTGAACTGTAACCATTTGTTTATACCACTCTTTTTTGTGTGTGAAATTTCTCTTCTTTCTTAAGTAAACCTACATTTGATGTATTGTAGTACTCACAAGCGTTGTATGTTTTGCAGTAGGAGTGACTTTTGGTAAAACTACTACACTGGAGTACACTTCCCTTTAAGATCTAGGATTTCTGAGAGAAGCCATGCCCGGGAGTAGAGATCAAAGGTGAATGCTTCAAAGGGGCTGTGGGACTGGCACATATTCTTGTTAACCTTGAAGGTGAAGAGAAGGCTGGCATAGCTGGGAGGGGAGAGTGTGAGCAGCTGAAAGGCTGATGGTGTTAGGAAGCTAACATCCAGCTACCATGGGCAAGACTCCTTCAGCCTGAAGACACTGGGAACCAAGGTGACTCAGTCCTAGGTCCCCCCAAAACCATCAAAAAAGTGCCTTACCTAACGCTGTTGTCATATTAATTATTCATCTTTTTTTTCCCCCTCAGAGAAAGTTTTCAGGAAAATATTTTAACTTGTTTTGCCATTTTTTTTATATAATGTATGCTCAGATCCTTTTCTTCCCAGAGTGCATACTCTTCTTTTTTTGTACCCTCATTTGGACATAATTTCTATCCCTTAATTCAGCAACAGATGAAGTGGTGTTTAAGCAAAACAAGTTTGTTACATAGCCCTATAGACCCACATAAACACATCTGTTGGCTAATGTTGTTTTCAAAAATTGTGACTGGAATCTGAATTAATGAAGCATAGGAATATATTTATATATTTAGGGCTGTCAAGTGACTAAAAATATTAATCGCACCATTAAATGATAGAATACCGTTTATTTAAATATTTTTATGTTTTCTACATTTTCAAATATATTGATTTAAATTACAACATAGAATATAAAGTGTACAGTGCTCACTTTATATTTTTTATTACAAGTATTTGCAGTGTAAAAACAAAAGAAATTGAAAAATACTATTCACCTCATACAGGTACTGTAGTGCAATTTCTTTATCGTGAAAGTTGAACTTACAAACGTAGAATTATATTCAAAAATAAAATAAATGTAAAATTTTAGAGCCTGCAAGTCCACTCAGTCCTATTTCTTGTTCGGCCAAACACTCAGTCAAACAAATTTATTTATATTTGCAGGAGATAATGCTGCCTGCTTCTTGTTCATAAGGTCACTTGAAAGTGAGAACAGGCCATTTGCATGGCCATTCACATGGTGTCACAAGATATTTAAGTGTCAGATGCACTAAAGAGCCATATGTCCCTTCATGCTTCTACCACCATTCCAGGGGAAATGCATCCATGTTGATGATGGGTTCTGCTCGATAATGATCCAAAGCAGTGTGGACTGATGCATGTTCATTTTCATTATCTAAGTCAGATGCTACCAGCAGAAGGTTAATTTTCTTTTCTGGTGGTTCGGGTGCTGTAGTTTCCACTGCATCCGATGAAGTGGGTATTCACCCATGAAAGGTGAATGCTCCAATACGTCTGTTAGTCTATAAAGTGCCACAGGACTCTTTGCTGCTTTTACAGATCCAGACTAACACGGATACCCCTCTGATATCTGGCTCTTTTAAGACTTCTGAAAGTATGCTTCACACTTCGTGCCTCTCAGATTTTGTAAGGCACTCAGATTCTTAAACCAACAGAGTGCTGTAGCTATCTTTAGAAATCTCACACTGTGTTTTATGAAATCTGCAGTGAAAGTGTTCTTAAAATGAACATGTGCTCAGTCATCATTTGATACTGATATAACATGTAATATATGGTAGAATGTGAGTAAAACAGAGCAGGATATATACATTTCTCCCTTAAGGAGTTCAGTCAGATTTAATTAACACATTTTTTTTAAATGAGCATCATCAGTACGGAATGTGTCCTCTGGAATGGTGGCCAAAGCATGAAGGGACATACTAATGTCCAGCATATCTGGCACAAACATCTTGCAAGGCCAGCTACAAAAATAGTGACACTAAGTAAGAAGAGGGCAGCATTATCTCCAAACTTGTTTGTCTTAGCAATTGGCTGAACAAGAAGGAGGACTGTATGGACTTGTAGGCTCTGAAGTTTTACATTGTTTTGTTTTGGAGTGCAGTTATGGAACTAACAAGAAAATCTACATTTGTAAGTTGCACTTTCATGACAAAGATTTCACTACTTGTATGTGGTGAACTGTAAAATACTATTTCTTTTGCTTATATTTTTTACAGTGCAAATATTTGTAATAAAAATAAGACTTTAATTTCAATTACAAACACAGAATACAATATATATGAAAATATAGGAAAACATCCAAAATATTTAATAAATGTTAATTGGTATTCTATTGTTTATTAGTGTGATTAAAACTGCAATTAATTGCAATGATTTTTTTTAAGTTAATCGTGTGAGTTAACTGAGATTAATTGACAGCCCTAATTTTTTTCGTAAGTTATTCACAGTGTTCAGAAGCTCAGCAGTTTCTATGGAAATGTGTAAAGCAATGCACCACTTTTTATGATATGACTGTTCTAATGTTCTAAATGAATATGGCAATTTTGCAACAGAAAATCTTCAAACACAGACTCCAATGAGAAACTGTTGAACTCGAATTGATATGCAAATTAGATACAATCAACTTAGGCTTGAATAGAGACTGGGAACTGCTAAGCCATTACAAATATTGAATCTATCTCCCCATGTAAGTATTCTCACACTTCTTATCAAACTGTCTGTACTGGGCTATCTTGATTATCACTTCAAAAGTTCTCTCTTACTTAATTGGCCTCTTAGAGTTCGTAAGACAACTCCCACCTTTTCATGCTCTCTGTATATGTGTATATATTATTTATATATCTATATATACACACACTATATATATATTTTACACACACACACCTCCTCACTATATGTTCCATTCTATGCATCCGAAGAAGTGTGCTGTAGCCCACAAAAGCTTATGCTCAAATACATGTTAGTCTCTAAAGTGCCACAAGTACTCCTGTTCTTTTAATGAATATGTAAATACTTCCAGTGACTGTGAGGGGAGAATTATTTAATGATGTAGGTAAGTTTATACAAATTTCACAGATGTACATAATTGTCTTTATTGTGTGGTAGAGAGAAAAATATGTGCTAGCCTATGATGAAAAGTGTAGTAATTTATACTACTCAAGGCAATAGCTTTTAGTTATTGGTAGAATTCTACTCCAGAAGGTAACCTAGTGAATTTTAAAAAAATATATAATAAGATGCTCAAAATGTTTTTTTTGCATCTTCTCCTGGCCACTTGCAGACATGATATCAGACTAACACAACAACTCATGTGATCAATCTGGCAATTCCTCTGTCCACTTTTTCCAGGTGGGTTCCATCTACCAAATTACTGATGCTGTTGGTTGCATATAACGGTCCACGGCATTTCCAGTTTTGCTGTATGCAAATCAATGAAACCACCATTCCACAATGACATGTAGTACAATAGAACTGATGTGTGAAACACTAATACACATGAGCAATGTTAATGTACAGGTTACTAGCCAAGTCAGCTGCCCACATATCCTTGGATATTATAGGAATAGGGTGAGATACTACATGGGAAACAATATGCCAACTGGAACAGGCAAGAAGAATAAGCAGGGAACAGTATCAGGATGTCACATTGTACTGGAATGTCTGAATTTTATCCATATATTTAAAAGTTAGCAGAAATGTCTATGGAAATAACAACAGCCAGACCTGGTGTGGTTAAGGTGGCTCAGGACTTTCAAATATCCTTGAGCTCTAAGAAATCTCAAGAAGCAGCATAAGATTAGTTTAAAGCAAAGAAATATCCCTTATTACATTTTTAAATCACCAAAAACCTTCTAGCTCCTGAGGACTTCAAGCTCTCTCATTAAAATTTAGGTGCCACACCCTACAGAATTTCCATCAAATTACATCTCCCTATCAGGTAAAAGTCTAGCTACCTAGATCTAGGGGTTCATGTATTTTGGGGGGGGGGAGGGAAAACAACATGGTGCATAAAGTTTTCCCCTCCAGGTCAGAGGATCTCAACTCAGGGTGATTTCTGATGGTCAGAAACTGTAAAATAATTGTCCTTTCCAACTTCTTTAAAGTTTACTTTCTACACCTATCAGATAAGTTTCCTCTTCGCTATTACAGCCTGTCTCAGAAAGCATTAGGTATGATTTATTATGGAATTTATACCTTTCACATTCTACTAATGTAATTTCATACACACATAGACCTTATAAGCCTGGCTGAGTGCATTTTGGTATCAGTTCTAAATCTGTTTCTTGTTGATCTAAATGTATGACAGATTATCTGAATGAACGAAAGCCCTCATTTTTTTTTCTGCAGGCAACAGTGCCAACTTCTTAAAGATTACCAGTGCCGTGAAAGGGAGCATTATCAAAGTGATGGTTGCCATCCTATTAAGTTCAATGGGAGGTAAAAGAGGAGGATGTGATTGGTTCACTTCATTGAACTGAATGACATTTAGCTAAAGGAAGGGACTTTCTACCAAACCTCTGTTCATATGTGTTATTTTTATTGCTGTAAAAATACAGAGATTCATTCAGGTTCATTGCAACATACAAAACAAGCTTGTCTGCCTCACTGATTAGATACAAAGCTGAGCAAAATATATTTCAAAACAATCAAGTACATTAGTTAATGTTTGTGTCAGATCCTCTGTTTGCTCTGAGGCAAGTGTTAAAACAAAAAGGTGTGGGGAAAAAAAATCCTACAGTCAAATTCAGACTTAGTGTAATGGAACTGATTTCAATGGGGTTTTCAGCTTACTGCAGGCCAGGATTTAGCCTATAATTAGGATATAACAGAAATAGCACTAGTCTTTCCTTCTGCAAGTCAATGTTTTCCCATTACTTACATACAATTTTTAAAGTCAATAAACAATAGTGATAAAAAAGTGAGAGAGCCAAAAGTATTCCTGAGAAAGAGCTGTCAGAAACATGTGTCCCAAACTGTGGTACAATCCAGAAATAAAGAGATGGGTAAGGTCTTCCTAATGCAATTCCTTCCCTCTGATTAGATTGGTTGAAAAAAATATTTTCTCATTAAAAGGATGTGACTGCTCAACTTTCATACCACTCTGGCTGTCCCACAATTCATACCTTTTTCCTCCATCCATGTTCTTCTGAAGTGGAGATATAGCATGTTACTTCTGTGATGAAATGACTTACTTGAAAAGCTTTTTGATCTGAGTTTTTTTCAGATGTGTTTACTAATTGTCCTAGAAACAGTTGTATCAGTTTCTTGATCCTTTGTAAAATTAATATCAACCTCATCAACCTGTGTCACAAGGTGATGGATTAATTTGAATGTATTGTGCATTAGCTGTGTATCTGCCAGCAGGACCCTGACCTCTAATGAGTAAAAGGAGTAAGCTGCAAGATCAGCAATATGATATAGTGCCACAAGAGAAATTCTTGTGATGTCAGAGATTGACAGAAGAAAAGAAGAGAGAAAGCTGCTGGCATTATACTGGGTTTTTAATTTAGCTATCAGCCTCACTGCAAATCTAAGAGTTTGCAACAATATATAGAATCAACTAAACCCATTATTTGTATTTTTTGCCTAGAACTTTTTCTATATTGTTTGTTAGCCACTCAGCTGCTATAACAGCATGTAATACTTTGTAGTTACGTAGCATCTTTCATATGAGCATTTCAAGTGCCTTAAAAGAGGAGTGCTGAAAATAGGTAGGCATATTTTCAGAGTAGCCAACTGAGGCAGAGTACATTTAAGTGACTCTCTCAAGGTAACTCACAGAGCAACCTGGGTTGCCTGACTCCCATTTGCTTACAACCAGAATGAGACCACTCTGTCGCCCTGAGAAGAAAATATGCAATCAAGGGACTCAGTGAGGACTTGGTTACAGTCTGATTAAAGTAAATTTCAATTTATTTTAACAAAGTTGGATCAGGTCCTAAAAGAACATAAATAAAGTATTCCAGCTACATGACTATCATATACATGATCAGCTTGACTTCCATATACTTTTTAGCTAGGGTATTTGACACCAAAACCTCTGCAATCTCAGAGGTCACCTGCTCATGTTAATCTTATTTTTAGCAGGAAATGCAGTGCTTGTGGAAGGTACCACCTTGATAGCTCTGCAGTCTAAAGTCCTCTACATAACCTCAGAACAGGTACAGAATGCAGATATTTCCTGTACCTCCTTGGTTATATGCCTAAACCATTATCTGGAGGGAAGTAACCTTAGGTTTGAGTTTAGTCTCCATGCCCATTCCCTTCTGAAAAGAATAGCAAGGATGGAGTTGCAGTATCTGTCCACAAGGCATTGTACTGAGACTGCTAATAGATTTCATGTAGGCCATTGATCATCAATAAGATGCTAATTAATTTTGTCCCTCCCTTTGAGGCACAAAGGTTCCACTAATTGCAGTGATATTGTTTCATTAGTTGTGAGTCCTCTAGGGTTTTTGCTCTTCAGCAACCATAAAAATGAGCGTGTAATTTAGAACCTCTGATACAGTAAATGAGACAATGCCAGCGGTAACTTTGTATTTTAACTTGTTTCTCTGTTTCATGAGCAAACAACAGTTATCTAACCACTGGGCCCAGGAACTGAAATAAGTTTTGTGAAACAGATACCTTAAAAATTAGACTGGCAGCTACTCTGAACTTCTACAAAACCTGTTTAGTCAACACAAAGGTAGACAGAATGCTCAAGCTGTCCTAGTTTTTTAGAGTAAAGATTCCCAAATTTTTTTGCTCTTGGTCTTGTGACTCTCCGTTTTCTTGGACAGCAGCATGGCCTGGATGTTGGACACCCCTTGAGCAATTGTAACTTTTCCCAGTAGCTTGTTGAGCTCCTTGTCATTATGGATGGTGAGCTACAGGTGACGGGGGATGATCCTGGTTTTCTTGTTATCCTGAGAAATGTTGCCAGCCAGCTCCAGAATTTCAGGGGTCAGATACTCTAGCACTGCAGCCATATAGAGAGGGACTCCAGCCCCTACTCACTCAGTGTAATTCCCTTTCCAAAGTAGCCAGTGCACACAGCCCCAGGGGATCTGAAGCCCGGCACACAAGGAGCAAGATTTAGCCTTGGCCCTCACTTTACCTCCCTGCTTTTCTCAATCTGATATTGCAAGTGGTGCTCGAACAGTCCTTGCTATGAATAAACAGAAAAGCTGTCCTACTGATGGGTATTCAGTAAATACATCTAGCTGAAAACGAGAGAAACAATGTAAGTTCTTTCACTTGTTCTTTCATCTAGGAAAAAAAAGTTCTCAAAGCATGATTTTCTCCTTTCAATATACAAAAGGATGCTATTGGTTAAGGAGCTAATCAAAAGCTATTCTGAGAGCTTGGTTATGTAGCATCGATCATTCTGAAAATAAAAATATTATCAGCCTAAAGGCAAAGTTTTCTAATAGGAAGATGCAACGTTGTAAAATTATTCTGTTATATTTTGATTAAAAGGACCTTCATGGCAGGTGTTTATCACTGGTTAGAAAAATGTATGTGCTGTTTTCTGCTGTGTAAAAGTGCTGAACAGTCGTCAGATTCTCAGCTGGTGCATATGGTTAATTCTATCAACTGCAAACTCTGCATCTTGGTATCTCCCCTTCTATAGGCACACAGAGAATTTTCAAAAGTGTTTAAGCCCCATTTTAAAAAATGACTTTAACCTCAGTGAAAATCAATGAATATGGGCTCCTAATTAACTGACACATTCCGGAAAATATTTTTGGATCTGATCATAGGATTGGCTGCCTGTATCTTAAGAATGCATGTTACCTAGCAACTCTGCAGTTTTCTGTGTTATGTTTATTTTAATTATTTTATAATAACTATAATGGGCTAGGTTTTTCACCTGGTGTAAATCAGCATAGCTCCGTGGAAGCCACTGGTGCTACACTAGTTTACACTGGCTGAGGATTTAGAGCAAGTTATTCAATTACCTTTACTGATTCTCTTTGTCCCTAACCTGTTGTCTCTCACATCTGTATGTGTCTGATCTGCATATATCATATCATTCTTTTAAGAAAACCTTCTGCTTCAAATAGTCTGTTTATTTTCTCTTTTTACAGCACTGTCAATTCAAGTTAGTATTTAGTTCCAACCCCTGGAGAACTGTCATCCAGAGGCAATATTTTAGGGAATGAAATAAATAAAAATCTTGGTGAATTGCTTTGTTTTGGAGTACTCGCCAGGTAATGAGGTAATATAGGAACTCCTGCAGACATCTACTTGTAGAGAACCCTCTCTTTAGTATATTGCTATTTGTAATAATATGCTGTGACTACATTGAAAAAGCGACCTCCATAAAATGCCTTTTTATTTGACTCTCATTTTGGTAGGAGATCAATCACTTTGATCACATTTTTGTACTGCTTCACTGCTAGAAGTACAGTAGGAGATTTCTGATGAATGTGTTTGAAACATGTGGAAACACACTTTAAGTCTCTGCTTTTTAGATGATCACAGTTTGACAGTTTTGTCTATGTTCAAAGGCAGCCTAAGAATTGGATATATTGTTAGCCAGCTGCTAAATCTATGAAAAGCCTTCCTGGAAAGGAAAGGGGGGAAAAAATAGTTTTGAATTTGGTTGGAATGGAGCTCAATAATTCTCTGGACTGTTTTTAGGAAAGCTAAAATAAAGCTGATTAAACAGCAACATTGTACACAGTTTAAGCCTGCCTAGAGATAATGAAGGTCAACACAGGATTCCCACATAAAAAGGACAGATTAGATATTTTGAACATAAATCCAGTTGATAATAAAATCTGTAAATGGAAACCTTTTCTGTGTTGTGTAATACTAATGCATGACATTTTGCTGTCCATATAATCTTTAGCTTTACTGTCAATATTATTCCATTACACTGATTACAGAAAATGAATTAAGCACTATCAGAATGGAAGGCATGTTTTAATAGCAATGCAATTATTAATCCTTTATGATGCAGGACTATAATAGTGTTCAATTTAATGCAGTAAAAACTATCTGCTCCAATAACCCCATCACTAAAATTATGATCTGTAATTAAGGATAGACTAAAATTCCATTTCAAGCATGTAAACTATGCCTTATAATAAATGTCTAGCTGTAAAGATGCGCTAATAGTACTGCCCACATATGTAATAATTTGACTAACGTCAAAGCTAGATTTGATCTTTGTTTTGTTTAGATGAAATTAAGCTGAGCTTTCAGACAGCAATCACAGTTGCCAAATAGATCAAACAAGCAAAAGCAGCGTATTAGTGGTTACATAAGAATCTCCCTTGCAAACAGTGATTTCCAGTGCCCATATGTGACTGTCCCACTTGCAAAAATAACTTGCAAAAACATTTCCAAATATTGGACTTGATTCTGGTGTCCATACTCAAGCAAAATCTCATCTGACTACGGACTAGAGCTAATACTGTTTTACTTTATCTTCAGAGAAACTTGATAGGCATTTCCCCTTCCCCTAAGGGATCTTAACACCTCGAAAACAGGAGGCACAATTGCATGTGTTGAAATGTTTGCATTTACTTTCTGCCCTGTTCACAAGCTGTATGTTGGGGAGGGGGAAGGTGATGAGCCCTCAGCGGTGAAAGGACAGGTTAAAGACTATTTAGAAATTCTGGACATGCACAAGTGCGTGGGGCTGGATGCACTGCATCCAACGGTGCTGAGGGCGTTGGCTGATGTGATTACAGAGCCATTGGCCATTATCTTTGAAAACTCATTGCGAATGGGGGAGGTCCTGGACTATTAGAAAAAGGCAAATGTCATGCCAGGAGGAGAATCTGGGGAACAACAGACTTGTCAGCCTAATGTCAGTCTCTGGAAAAAATCATGGAGCAGGTCCTCAAGGAATCCATTTTGAAGCACTTGGAGAAGAGGGAGGTGATCAGGAACAGTCAATATGGATTCACCATGGGAAAGTTATGCCCGACCAACCTGATTGCCTTCTATGATGAAATAACTGGCTCTGTGGATATGGGGAAAGCAGTGGACATGATATCTTGATTTTTGCAAAGCTTTTTATATGATCTCCCACAGTATTCTTGCTAGCATATTAAAAAGTATGGATTAGATGAGTAAGGTGGCTAGAATGCTGGCTAGATCGTCGGGCTTGATGGGTAGTGATCAATGGCTCAATGTCTAGCTGGAAGCAGGTATCAAGCAGAGTACCCCAAGCATCGGTCCTGCGATCCAGTTTTGTTCAATATCTTCATTAATGATCTCAATGATGGGATGGACTGCACCCTCAGCAAGTTCACAGATAACACTGTGCTGGAAGGAGAGGTAGATACGCTGGAGCGTATGGATGAGGTCCAGAGTCACCTAGACAAATTGGAGGACTGAGCCAAAAGAAATCTGATGAGGTTCAACAAAGACAAGTGCAGAGTCCTGCACTTTGGAAAGAAGAATCCCAGGCACTGCTACAGGCTGAGGACTGTCTGGGTAAGCAGCAGTTCTGCAGAAAAGGACCTAGGGGTGACAGTGGATGAGCAACTGGATATGAGTCAGCAGTGTGCCTTTGTTGCCAAGAAGGCTAACAGAATATTGGGCTGCATTAATAGAAATGTTGCCAACAGATTGAGGGAAGTGATTATTCCCCTCTATTCAGCACTGGTGAGGCACATCTGGAGTATTGCATCCAGTTTGGACCTGCCCACTACAGAAAGGATGTGGACAAATTAGGGAGTGTCCAGCAGAGGGAAATAAAAATTATTAGGAGGCTGGAACACATGACTTACAATGAGAAGTAGAGGGAACTGGGCTTATTTAGTCTGCAGAAGAGTAGAGTGAGGGTGGATTTAATAGCAGCCTTCCTACCTGAAGGATGGAGCTAGGCTGTTCTCTGTGGTGTCAGGTGAGAGAACAAGCAGCAATGGTCTCAAGCTGCAGTGGGGGAGGTCTAGGTTGGATATTAGGAAAAACTTTTTCACTAGGAGGGTGGTGAAGCACTGGAATGGGTTACTGAGGGAGGTGGTGGAATCTCCATCCTTAGAGGTTTTTAAGGCCCAGCTTGACAAAGTCCTGGCTGGGATAATTTAGTTGGGATTGGTCCTGCTTTGAGCAATGGATTGGACTAGATGACCTCATGAGGTTTCTTCCAACCCTAATCTTCTATGATTCTTCCATAAGTATGATAGTTTGAGTCTGTTAGGTGGTAAGATAGGTTGTACTCAACCTGTGGATGCAAATTTGAGATTTTGTAAAAATGAGCAAATTTGAGATTTTGTAAAAAAAAGAGCAAAATTACTCTTTGCAGTTTTAGATGCCATTTTAGAAGACTTGAGTCTCTTTTCTGCAGCATCCTGAATGAACATATTATTTTGTATTATTACATTGTAATTTAGCTTTCTTGCACATATCAATGGCTATAGAAACAAGAGTTTACTTTTGTTCTGTCTAAAGCTGACCTTTGCCATGGAACTAACATAGGTCCATGCATTCAATAAGATCTCAGTAGTGTGTAAATAATTATTTGAAATAATGTTAATATCAAACAGCCAGATTCTGCACTGGCTTACATCCTTGTACAACCTCAATGAGGTAATGGTAATATTTACCCTGTGCTTACTGCACAAGCTGATAAAAGCAAAAAATATCTCTCCATTAAATTTTGCCATTGTATTTCAATATTGTAGCAAATATTTAATAAAAGACCAATCAGCATTCAGAGTAACATGTCCTAATGACCAATTCCTACCACTGATTTGCACAGTACATCCTGACAATCCATTGTTATCTATGGGAGTTTCATGTACAAACCAATGGAAGGACATAGTAGTGAGGGTGTATATTAACTTTTCGTACAAGAGGTAAAACTATCTCTAAACTGGAATCTACCATTACTGTGATCAATGCTCCCATTACTTACATTCATATCATGGATGGAACATGGGGTTAGCAAACAGTGCTGAAATAAACATGGCTATATGGAACTGAGGCCTCAGTCCTGCCATTTGATCCACACATGTGTAGGGGTCTCCTGTGCAGATCAGCTTACAGAAACTGGGCCTAAGATAAGTGTGTTCTACATTCTGATATACCATTAATGACAGCTGGGGGAAGGCTTCTCTTAGGTGAAAGGCTGCTTTCCTCCTGATAAGGGAAGCAAGCAGGCTAACAGACTGTTTGGGGAAGCACTAGCACCCAGAGGCCAGCATAATGAGTCGACATCCCAAAGAGGGACAGGGAGAGGTATTCCTTTTGTGTTTTACAAACTTATTTCTTTCTGTTTGGATGAAAATTACTCCTGGAGTCTACCCCGATGCCCATCGTGTAAATACCAAAGAATTAAAGACTCAAGTGAGGAATAAAAACTCTCCAGAGTGTGACTGATTTACTCCAGGTCCCCACCACCAGAAGGGTAAACACCAAGTGTGGTGAGGTGAAGAAGGTGCCTTACCATACCACTTAATATTTCATGTAAGGTAGAGCTCTCTGCTATGTATGATTTGGAGTCTGGACCAGAGTTGTAGATCCTGTTTCTTTTTCTGGAACTAATTCACTGAGTGATAATGGGAAATTTTCTATCTCTAACTCTATACTCAGACATCAAAATAAGGATCCTGATTTCCCCCGGCCAATCTCTGCTGAAAAATGAATTTCAGTTCCATTGATTTCACATTTGAAGTGTCATGGCCATCCCCTCTGTACCGCCATTTCACTGTCTGTAAATTGGATACACATAACACTTGGTACTTTTATAGAGGTGTTAGAAAGATTATTTATATAGTGCTTAGTGATCCTTCTACAAAAGGCACTGCACAAGTACAGAGGACTCATAATAATAAAATTATTTCCTGTTGTCTTATCTCAAGTTTGTAAAACTAGACTGTGGAGAAGCAAGGACTCATCCAGTGAGGCACCTCCTGCTGGTTGTCCAGGGAATTAGCTCTCCAGCCTCAGGGACACCCTCTACCAGGAGATGTCCCACCTGCCACTGGTCCCATGTCCCCCCGAGACCTCAGTGCCTCTTTACCTTGGGTGCTGCCTCCTGGCAGTACCTCCACAATTATGAGTTTTATCTCCCCTCCCTGGGGAACCCCAAATCCTCTATCCCCACCTCACCTCACTCTATGGCTACTGCTAGTCACCATCTAGCCCTCACTCACTAGGGCACACTGCAGTGTATAAGCCATTAATCACTGACAAAGCAGGGTTTGAACCTACTGTCTTTGCCTAATCCCTGGGCTACAGCCTCTACAACCTCAGTACCTGTTTTGGCCTTGCACAGGGCCTGCAGCCTGGGGAGCTGCTAGGCAGGCACTCCATAGCTCCTCTCGCCTTGCCTTGCCTTGCCTTGCCTCGCCTCGCCTTGCCTCGCCTCGCCTCGCCTCGCCTCGCCTCGCCTCGCCTCTGCTCTGCTCTGCTCTGCTCTGCTCTGCTCTGCTCCCAGGCAGCTAGGTCCTTCTCCCTCTGAAGTTGGAGAGGGAATGTATCTAGCTCCTGGCTCACAGGCCTCTTATCAGAGCCAGCTGAGATCTGATTGGGGCATGGCCCAGCTGTGGCTGCTTCCCCAGTCAGCCTAGCTTTTGGCTGGCAGCTCCAGCCCTCTCCCAGGGCTGGCTGTAACCTTTTCCATGCCAGGGAATGGGTGACCACCCCGCTACATAGACCTTTCCTGGAGTTCCTCTGGGCAGCATCCACTGGCTCTCGACGCCTTCGAGGAGCAGTGGGCGCTGTCCGGCGTTCTCTGCTCGGTGTCCCCGTCAGGTTCCCTTTTTATGACCCTCTTACCGCACTCCCATCCCTGTTCTTTTATTAGTTGCCCCCCGTAATCAGTGGGCTTCTGTGGTCCTGTGGGTCCTCCCATTAGGCTGGGGGGGGATCCTTTAGTGGAGCCCGCCCACTTCCCGGAAACCCAATAGATACATAGACCTTTCCCGGAGTTCCTCTGGGCGGCATCCACTGGCTCTCGACGCCTTCGAGGAGCAGTGGGCGCTGTCCGGGGGTCTCTACTCGGTGTCCCCATCAGGTTCCCTTTTTATGACCCTCTTACCGCACTCCCGTCCCTGTTCTTTTATTAGTTGTCCCCCGTAATCAGTGGGCTTCTGTGGTCCTGTGGGTCCTCCCCTTAGGCTGGGCGGGGGGGATCCTTTAGCAGTGGGCGGGCTTCTCCCCCACTGCTAAAGGAGCAGTGCTTTAAGCACTAAAGGAGCACTGCTAAAGGAAGTGGGCTTCTCCCGCCCACTTCCCAGGAACCCAATAGATACATAGACCTTTCCCGGAGTTCCTCTGGGCAGCATCCACTGGCTCCCTTGACGCCTTCGAGGAGCAGTGGGCGCAGTCCAGGGTTCTCTACTCGGTGTCCCCATCAGGCTCCCTTCTTATGACCCTTTGACTGCACTCCTGTCCCTGTTCTTTTATTAGTTGTCCCCTGAAATCAGTGGGGTTCTGAGTTCCTGTGGGTCCTCCCCTTAGGCTGGGGTGGGGGATCCTTTAGCACTTCTCAGAAACCCAATAGATACATAGACATTTCCAGCTTCTGAGATTTTATAACAAAAGAATTCTGATCACCTTACTCATGATATAGTGATTCAAATGTGTGAAATTAATTTTCAAACTCAACTGGCAGCTGGGTTTAAAATCCACAGAAACAGACACTGTGAGTACAGAAAGTTGACAGTAATTTTCAAGCCTAGTGTACCAATACATTTGCTTCTAAGAATTTATTGTCAATCGGTTGATTTGAGAAAGTTTTCTTTTTCTTCTTTACAGCGTTGTGTTGGAATTTGAAAGATTAGTACAATCAGGCATGCTAGAATTCAGTAAATAGCAAATCTATCATGAACTGGAATGATAATGAAACAAAAATCTTCCAGTTACAAAGAGGAAAAGGTAGAATGTCTCAGAAGGCAAACAAAGACTACTTCTTTGAACTTATTATTACAAAGCGGAAAGGAACCTTACCTGTCAACAAATTGGTGGTAGTAATTTATTTTATGTTGCTGGGAGGGATCTGTTATGTAAAATAAATCAAGGAAGAACAAGTGCACTAATCTTCAGTCTTGCAAGCTGCTGTGCTAACGTGCGGCAGGGTAGGTAGTAGCACTTGCCTTTCTGACCCCAGAGTAGTCATGAAATGTAGTTGCCTGAAATGTGCATGAACTCTAGCCATTGGCCAGATGGTGTAGCTAATAGAAGGAACAAAATGCTGTAGCTTGTACTCCATAAAGCCAGCTTTATTCACTATAACCTTTGGCTCCCAGTTCAACAATATTTCTCATTGTAAAGAGTTTTTATTATGGTCAATTGTTAAAATACTCGTGGCCTGATTAAAAAAATAGCCATGTTTCACTAATCCATCCAAGCAGCTTTTTATCCTTTGTGAAAGATTGTTTTAATTTTTTTTTAATGATTTTCCTTTGGATTATGCATATTTCATGTACACAGCACAGACCATTAAGAAATCATTTGGTTTAAAAACAAACAAACATGTAAGGCTTCATCTATTTGGCTTTTCATTGACTTGTTGCTCTGTCTCAGGGCAATAGGAAATAGTCTTTTCCTAACTACTTCTCTTCTGTAGATAAAGCACTGAGAAGAGGAATGTTAGGAAATCCAGTTAGGAAGCTCTATGACTTTCTACCTTACAGAATTCCTTTTCCATGCTATCTTCAGGGGCATGGATTTATGGACCGTTGGCAGGGCAGGAAAAGTGTGGGGCATTAGAGACCAAAGATTTATGGGACAATCCGGAACCATTCTCCAGCAGAACAGAATAGAGACAAATGAAGAAAATGGTTAGAAGCATAGAAAGGTTTCCGTATGAAGAGACATTGAAAGGACTGGGATGCCTTATTTCTGTGGACCTTCCACAAGCATGCGCTTGGCATGCTGGGACCTGGAGCGGCCCAGATTCCCAAATTACAGTAATCAGTATAGATATGAACTTTGATGTATAGACTTTTATTTATTTTCAAAATGTACATAAATTATCATTAAGGACAAGTGTTCTACTGGTGTCCTGACCACTACGTTGCCAGCTTAGCTGGTTGAAGACAGCCCAGGACGATGAATCTTTCAAGTTTATTGTATAAAATGAGGGGGTTTTTTTAAATTAAACTTGAAAGTGAAGCATTCATAACATAGGCAGAAAAACTGCTCTCAAAACCTTCCAGAATTATTTCTTAATCCAGTACACAGCTAAACTTCAAGGCAAGGCAAATCAAAAACTCTACAATTGCTTACAAAGTGAATAATATCTGTTAGCTTGAATCTGGTGCAATAATTGCTAACACACTCATTTGAATACCTTTGAATCCATACACATTTGCATAAAAAACAATCTATATTCTCAAAAAAAATGAAGCATGAGAACACATTTCAGAACTCAAAGCATATGGTGAAATAAATTAGGACCCACAAAGTAGCTTCTGTAAGTAGATTCCTTGGAACACTCTGAAAAATTGTCTACAAACTTAGACCTGTCAATCCACCAAATTAGGCACCCACACTACCAGCATTTGCAAATCATTTTTCAACATTATTACTACGATTCTTGACACTTGTGCAGTGCATATTCTTTTCCCCCACTGGTTCACAAGGAATCTTGAGAGTGTATTTTTAATGGCATGCTGCAAAGGGATGTTATAAAAGTTATTTCCTCCCTGTTGAGTAAAAGCTTAGGCACAGACTCTTTAGTCTACACTAACAGGGTTATTCTGACTTATTATTCAAACTGATGCTTTTTTCTCAAACTACAGTATTAGGAACATTTGCCCCCACGGTGTAAACCAAAGCCTGCTGAACTCAAATGGAGTCTTGCCATTGATTTCAACGGTCTTTAGATTAGGCTCCTAAATTAGTAAATCCTTATATGACCACCTAACAATAGGATCTTTGGAGAAAAATATAAATCAAGCTAAATCTAATTTTCAAATATCACAACCAATCTTGCATCCCACTTCACAGTATAGTAATGGGAGAAGCTACATGTAAATCACCTTTCTCAAAAATACCTTTCTCTTTCCACGGGCAGAAACTGCTTCAATATTCATATGTATTTGAGGGATGAAAATCAAAAACTCTGGTAAAGGAAGGACCCAAGGCCAGCTGTATGTAATAAGGTTGCAATTCCACTAACATTTCCTAGTGATAGCAAAATAAAGCATGAAACTACATGGGTTGTTCATATACGCTGTTTAATGTCTCAGAACATTACATTAGTATTATGAATTTAATTCAATTTGTGTACATTTCAGGGCACTGTATTGCCACAGGCCAGCTGACCATTTAAGGAGAACTGGCCTCAGCCTTGCCTATGAGTTAGTAGTTATCCTTCAGCTGATCCAGATCTGGTATCTTAATTACAGTTAGTGATGCCAGCTGTGAAAGGGTCAGAGAGGGTTACATAAATGGGGGAGATCTCAACTGGGGAGAGACTCAGAAAAGAAGTATAAGAGGTGGTCTATTTATGTGGGAAAAGTCTGGTGAAGGTGGGTAGGAAAGAGTCATTGGGAGCAGGTCAGATTCCTGTGACAGGCCCTGGAATATGGCCTGTAATAAGTAAAGTGCTTCTCTAGGTGAAGCTGTTAAAGTGCATAGTGAGGTGAAGTAGTGGAGAAACTTGTTATAAAGAAGCTTCTCCAGAAACAAAGCTGGAAAGGCAGTGCTTAGTCAAAGGAGCAAGTAAAGGACTCTGAGAGTGTGGTTGGAGCAGATAACGTCTCCTCTGCTTGACATGGGTATAAATCTTCTTTGTTTGGCAGTTGGTATGGATTCCTTAGATGACTTTTTGTTTTCTCAGGAATGGAGAGAGGTTACTTGGCCAGAAGGCTGGGCTGTGGAAGGCATAGCTAGAGGCAGACTGTCTTGGGCTCAGAGAAGAGGTCAACAGAGGGTGTCCTGGATGAAGCGTCCTGTGATGCCATGCTTGTATGTTGGGAGTGCTACCATAGTAAGTGGAACTGCATACATCAGTGTTGTTCAGTGATGTCCTATGTATTAACCCCCACCAGTGTAATATCCAAATATATCCCCTTACTGCTCATGTGAGTTAGAGCTGCTGAAACATTGTGATGCTTTTTATAACCTTATGGTGCAAGGTGATAATTGCTTGTCAACTAGGGGTCTGATGTAACTTTTTCAGATTGTCATTAAGAAAACACTTTCTGTGGAGCCCTGAGGTTCCTTTGTATGGAAAAACAATTATACTCAGAGGGTTGCTGATCAGGCTTGCTTTGGAAGACTGTGTGGTTCCAGAGGAGATGTTGTGAGTGAGAGAACCTTCCCAGGTGTAAACCTCAGGCACTGGGACAGGGAGAGGACTGCTAAGAGCTGTAAATTGGTGAGAGGTCCTAGAAAGACAGAGACACAAGAAAGCTATTTATTGGCAAAGAGCAATGATGTCTTACCTGAGGTTTTTTCAAAAAGACAGTTGCCTGTATGCAGTTTACTATCTCTGTGGAACCCCTAGAGTAAGAAGTTAATGCAAACTCTCCAGCTACATTTAGGGCCCCCAAAAAAGCCTTGTGACAAGATCCCCAGAGGAGAGGGTCATTGTTTGCTGACTATCTATCTGTTAGAGAAGGTGAAGGTAAAAAATCTGAGTTATGTAAAGAAATGTCTGACCTGCCCAGCATTTGTGGTTCTGGAACTAAGACTGATGAACTTGTGACTATGGGGGAAACCCAGTTGTGGCTTTTGAAGGACTAAAACCTACCAGAGCCCTAGGTTGGAGCTGGGAGTTGACATCTTGTAAGCTTTTAAGCATGCATGTAGGTTCTTATTGTTTTTGTTTTTCCTTTTCCTTCTCTTCTCTCATCTTCTCCCCCCCACGTCCCCCGTAATGCTTTTTTTACCTTTTAGAATAGAGGTACATCCTTTAAAGGAGTTGTGTTGTAACTTCTAACTGTGGGCAATACATTGGTCACAGACCTTGGAGAGCTAGCAAAGCACAGGTGTGGGCCTTCTAGACAATCTCATTTACTGGAGATATTACAATATAAGGCACAAAGCTGTGCAGCCTTAAAATCCTTAGTCAGGAGGAAGTGAGATGCAGGTCTCTGCCCGTGAGATGTGCCAGCTGGGAGTCACTCCTAAAGTTGGAGCCCTGGGTGGACCACGGATGGGGAATACAGGTTCAGTTACCTTGAAACTGTGAAGTTGACAGTCATTTTGCTCAGAATCTTAGATATTGACTGCAAATCTATTTTCAGAGGAAAAGTCTCTGAAGGCATTAACTTTTTATAGGACCTATTTCAGTCTAAGACCATTCAGAGAAACAAATGTTTGTTCATTTATAAATGACTTCTGTGCTCCCAGAGTATAAATATTAAAAGTATTAATCCTGATGGATGGTCCCATAAACTTGAGAATGCAGGCTCAAAACACATTCCCTGTTTTCCTTTCTCTGTTTAGTCTCACTTGCATTCAATAGACTATAAACCCTCTCTATTTAGTTGTCATCTTATTCATGTCTTGCTGTTATTTTTAACTCTTAAGTGTCAGCAGCTCTGACTTGAAAAGTTGTCACCTGTATTCCCTTTCATTGTTAGAAGCCAACTTCACACTTGGTTGGCATATTTATCTAATGTCATGTAGGATTCTACACTGAAATATATCATCCTAACTGATTTGTGCTTTGTCACCCTCCGAAACTTGAGCCTGACTTTGTTAATCCATAAGTTAAAATATATTAAGCAGGAATTGATAAGGACTAATGAGCTGAATAGTCTTTAATAGGCATAGTTGTCTTCAGAGAACATGCTAACTGTTAACAGTAAAATGGGGAAGAAGCTTTTGAAATTGTCATTCAAAAGTCATATTCCAATTTCATACAATAAATTCTATTTAATCCACATAATGTAAAATATTAAAAGTAGACCCGCTACTCTGTAGATATTTTTTACAGATAAAAGCCTATATTTATGTGCTATAGTTAAAAAAGAAAACACATGGCTGTCTTCTGTTCATGGTAGTGATTCTGCCTAAAACACTCCCTGAGAAATGTTATGTTGTGTATAGTCCATACACCCTCTTTTTAAACCACTGAATCATACAAGCAAGATATTTCTGATTGTTCAGAGCTAATGAAGACTGTTCTGTTTAAAAATGGAATGACTTTTCATGTTGTCTTTGAAGACACCATTCAGAGAACTCGTGTGTGTTTATAGTTAGGAAGCACAATGAAAATGCTAAGAAGATCTTGAGTTCAAAAAGAAAATGGTACTACAAAAACCCTTTGGAATTACTTTCAATTTATTTTACTAAAAGAGTAAAATTTTAAGCATCTTAGATCTTATATATTTAATGCTCAGGGTACAGCAGCATGAAACCACTTGCGGTACTGTGTAATGTTAAAGTAAGAAAGCAAAAAGCTGTATGTCTGCACTGCAATTTATGCTGAGGTTTACAGGAACATTCTGATGCCAGTTGTGCATAACAAAAAAACATTGGGGAAGGTGTTGGGGTCGGGGGGGGAGACACTTAGTTTTGAGACATTTCTATGCTACTAATTGCTCAGAGTACATTGGTACCAGGATATTAAGTACAAGGCTCTGATAGTAATTCTGGATTTATGCCATTGTAACTTTGTAAAAGCCTGCTTTTAGTTTATTTCTGGTGCAACTCTACTGCTTTTTAGCAGAGCTCCACCAGACGAGTTTGGCCCAGAATTCCTAAAAATATCAAATGTGTTCTACATTCCCTTCACTAGGCCTATGTAGATCTGAAATACATCCACTGAAGTGTGAGGGTCTGAAGCTGGGGGGGATCCCTCCTGTGTTCTTCCAAGTCAACTATAGCCTGATAATACCTATTTCAACAGGCTATTCCTGTTCTAGAGACCAGCCCAGAGCATTCCATTTGTAAGTAGTCCTGTGCCATGAGTATCCTGTCTTGTACAATGGAAGGTACATTATGGTCTAGGATAAGCAGGTACTGTCTCCCTAGTAGGGTGCTGAAGGGTGAGTGCAGCAGCTCCATAGCTAAGAAGAATGGTGCATCTCTTGGCAAACTGTTGTGAATCCATTCCTATTAGATCAGTACCAGGCTGTACTACTTTCTCCAATCCTCTCCCTCCCCCGGGATACCTGAGCAGCTGCAGCAGGGTTCCTGAAAAGCTTATTAGGGTCCAGAACACAATATGGCAGTACAGATGTCATCTTATTCATAAGGAGGCAAACTCTGCCCCGCCTATGCTACCAACAGGATTGAGGAAGAATTTAAGGAGAGGAGATGTTTACACTTGACTTCACATGGACGGGGAAAAATTAAACAAGTGTTTCTCCACACAACACACAGCCAAACTGTGGAACTCTTTGCCAAAGGACGTTGTGAAGGCCAAGACTATAACAGGATTCAAAATTCATGGAGGATAGGTTCCTCAATGATTATTAGCTTAATTTAGCTAGGAGGGGCAGAGATGGTGTCCTTAGCCTCTGCTTGCCAGAAGATGGAAATGGGTGGATCACTTGATTGCCTGTTTTAGTTATTCCCTCTGAGACACTTGGCTGGATGGACCTTTGGTCTGGCCCAGTATGGCTGTTCTTATGTTAACTTGGCCTTAGAACAATATCTGACATGTGTAGAACACCTTTCATCTGGGGTTCTCCTAAAATGATCTTTGTGAAATGCTCCATGTGGACAAAATAAAACACCTGAAGGATCAGTAACTTCTAGACAAAACATATCACCATGAGTCTGTGATGGACCTGCCATGCTAACATTTGGCTTCCTATGCTGCTACTCTTGTCTTTTAGTAGCATTAATCCCACTGTAGTTCTAAAATCTGATGGATACCTTGCAATAATGATACCTTGCAATAATGTTGTATTATTGAGCCAAAGCATCACAAAAGATCTCTCATGCTGGGCTTTATATAAATGCACTCTTTGCCATTTTAGTATTGTTGGTCTTTAATTATTTCCCTGGTTTAGGGGAAAAGCATATTTTGATTACAAGTAAAATACATTTTGCATCCTAATTTCATTTATACAATCTTTTAATTTAAATGCGTATATATTGGTAGGGAAGACTTCTATTCTACTGGCATACTTATGATTCTATTTTAATTCAATTTAATACCATTCATTGAAGTTAAGGAAGTATCTCATAATTAGACAGGATTAAAACTGTCACCAGATAGAAGGGAAGAACCAAATGGAAATTTCCTTTTACTGAGATTTGGCTTATAGCTTCACCAGAAGATCAACGAGACATCTATGGTTCTTAAGGCCACACCTGTCTTTGCATCTGACTTCTGTTTTTAACTTTAGATGTTGCAGTGGGTGCTCTTCTGACATGAATCTTCTATCCAGGCATCACAAGTTGAAGGAATAAATTTGAATGTTTGTTAAAAGAATATTTAACTGTTTTGTAGGAGTGACAACAGTTGCCTGACAACATACATACGTAATGTTACTGTAGTACAATATCATACTGATGAGGTTTTATAATAGAACAAACTTATTGTAAACTTTTTTCTCCAGTCTGGTATTGTATCTTACTAGACTATAGAACTCTGTCTTCTACATCCAGTCATTTGAATAGCATATTAGTATACAAATAGATCACTTGAAATCAATGGGACTTCATACAGACCATTTATGCTGCTTAAAGTGAGTTAAAGATGGCAGACTCTGCCCAGTAATGTTGAGCTCCCATCTTCAGGTCTGTGCTTTCAAAAAGACTAGAGTATCTAAACACAGCATTTACTTATTCTAAAATCTGCAAATGTGGTTTCCTGCAGTCAGGCACATCAATAAGTGACCTGGTCATCAAAGCTACCTCTGAAAATCAGCCTCCAAATTTGGGTACCTGAAAACTGAGGCCACTGACATGTTTCTAGCAAACAGGAGTGGCTAAGTGTGTATCTGGATTGTGGTATACTTGCTGCTTGACAGCACACACAGTATCTTTCAATCTGTTTGGGGGACCCTGTGTGTGCTGATCCTAGCAGCCTGCTATGCAAGACAGCTTCTTAATGAGGCTGTGATCCCTAAGTCTTTTAGCACCCAACAATCCTTAACCAGGGGGCAGGGCTTCTCAGGGAGACAGGGCTTTAAAAAGCCCACTCCTAAGCATCTAGAGGAGCTAGCAAACGGGAGTTTTGAGAGGCAGTTTACAGGTGGTATGTGAGCAGGGGCTAGAACACAACATTCTTTAAACTTAAACCCAAAACACCTCCTTAATATAAACAAAGGAACCAATTGCAGGAGTAAAAAGAGAATGCAGGCAGAACTCCAGCAACAAAGTGAGGCGCTACGCAATTTATTGCACCCAAGGCAACATGTATAATTACCTGCCCTACAGGCAGGTGGTGTATGTGTGCATTCTATGCAAGGAGCTTCTAGCCCTCAGACCACGTGTGAGACCATAGTGGCTGAACTGGAAGTTGAGGGAGACGGGTACATAGATGTGACTTTCTGGGACATAGAACAGTCCTGCCTCTGATCTGACAGTCTCTGTGCTGTTGAGGAAGATGAAAGTCCCAGGGAAGAAGAGCATCGAACTATAGTAGAGAGGAAACAATCTCATATTTGGGACCTTATTTCTAGATATTGTGGTACCCTCTTTCCCTAAGGATACTTCTCCAGGGGAGGGAACTCCAGCTATTAGACAGGTATTAATAACACTGGTCTACAATTTTTGAGAAGTTGTCTGCTTCAGAGATAAAATGTGGTATTTATTATGTATTTTGATGTGCTGAATTCAAATATGACAATTAAAACAACTGATTGGCTACTGTTTCTAAGATATTTAAG
>NC_133775.1:47696289-47712934 GCF_003597395.2 Chelonoidis abingdonii | reverse complement strand
CTGTAGTCTGGAGCCCAACAGCTAGACTAGAGCCAATCAACAATTTTAAGCATCATTTTCGTTCTTAGTGACCCAGAATTAGTAAAGTTTGACTACATTTATTTCAGAAGCATTTTGGCTGTAGAGCAGTGTAATGGGAGATTCAATCATTATGAAACATAACTGGGTTTGCAATGACTGGGAGAACCAGCGGGTGACTTGCCTGCCTGGTGTGAAGGTTACAGGTCTCGAGACATCTAGATTTGTGTGTAGTGCTGGGGAGTAGCTGGTGGTTGTGGTACATGTAAATACCAATGATATAGGTAAAGATAGGAGAGAGGTCCTGGAGGCCAAATCTAGGCTGCTACGTAAGAGATGGAAGTTCAGGACCTCCAAGGTAGCATTCTCTGAGATGCTCC
Source organism: Chelonoidis abingdonii (assembly GCF_003597395.2). NCBI lineage: Eukaryota > Metazoa > Chordata > Testudines > Testudinidae > Chelonoidis > Chelonoidis abingdonii. Next base: position 47,712,536 of record NC_133775.1, on the reverse strand, counting down.
CAGTTCCATGGGCAGGGCCAGTTAGACAGGCAGAACTGTAGAGTCCCAACTAAAGGATGAGACAATGGTGTAGGGAGGAGGGGTTTAGTTTTATTAGGAACTGGGGACGCTTTTGGGAAAGGGGGAGCCTGTACAGGAAGGATGGGCTCCACCTAAACCAAAATGGAACCAGATTGCTGCCACTTAACATTAAAAAGGTTGTAGAACAGCTTTAAACTAAGGGCTGCAGGGAAGCCGACAGGTATGGAGGAGCACATGGTATCGACCTCCCTTAGGGGAGGATTTATGAATAGAGAATCTCTGTCCTAGTGAGGATGGAAAATGGTAAAACACTGGCAGGACATGATCAGAAACAGTCTGAGTTCCATTAAATTACATCATGTATGGCAGACTGCTAAAAGGAGACAAGTTTTTAAAGTGCTTAAATACCAATCCTAGAAGTCTAAATAATAAAACAAATGAACTACAGTGCCTTGTGTTAAATGAGGATATTGATATATTGGGGATAACAGAAATTTGGTGGAATGAGGCTAATCGATGGGTACAGAACAGGTCATGCTGGTAGGGGAGTGGCCTATGTGAAAAGCATAGAATCAAATGAAGTAAAAATCATAAATCAAACTGTACCATGGTATAGAATTTCTATCCATAGAGATTCTATGAGCACCACCTTATCAGAATGTGAAATGCTCAGGGAGATTAGAGAGGCTATTCAAATAAATTCAATAATAGGGGATTTCAATTATCCTCGTATTGACTGGGTACATGTCACCTCAGGATGGGATGTAAAGAAAGTTTCTTGGCACCTTAAATGACTGCTGCTTGGAGCAGCTGGTCCTGGAACCCACCAGAGGAGAGTAATTCTTGATTTAGTCCTAAATGGAGCACGGGTCTTGTCCAAGAGGTGAATATAGCTGGACTGCTTGGTAATAGTGACAATAATATAATTAAATTTTAATATCCCTGTGGCAGGAAAAACACCACAGGGGCCCAACACTATAGCATTAATTTCAGAAAGAGGACGTTCACAAACATGAAGTTTAAACAGAAATTAAAGAGTACAGTGCCAAAAGTGAAATCTCTACAAGCTGCATGGAAACCCTTTAAAGACCCCATAACAGAAGCTCAACTTAAGTGTATACCCCAAATTAGAAAACATAATGGCTAAACAACAAAGTAAAAAGCAATGAAAGGCAAAAAGTCATTCTTTAAAAAGTGGAAGTTAAATCCTCATGAGGAAAATAAAAAGACGCATAAACACTGGCAAATGAAGTGTAAAAAAAAAAAAAAAAAAAAAATACAATTAGGAAGGCCAAAAAAGAATCTGAAGAACAGTTAGCCAAAGACTCAAAGTAATAGCAATTTTTTTAACTACATCAGAAGCAGGAAGCTTGCTAAACAACTAGTGGGGCTAAAGGAGCACTCAAAGAAGATAAGGCCATTGAGGAGAAACTAAATGAATTATTTGCATTGGTCTTCACAGCTAAGGATGTGAGGGAGATTCCCAAACCTAGGCCATTCTTTTTAGGTGACATATCTGAGGAACAGTCCCAGATTGGGGTGTCATTAAAGGAGATTTAGAAACAAATTGATAAATTAAACAGCAATACGTACCATCTGTTCCTGGTGATTCACTCAAGAGCCCTGAAGGAACTCAAATGTGAAATTGCAGAACTACTAACTGTAGTCTGTAACCTATCATTTAAATCAGCTTCTGTACCAGATGGAGGCACAGGTGCATGGAGGATAGCTAAGGTGACCCCAATTTTTAAAAAGGGCTTCAGAGGTGATCTCAACAATTACAGGCCTGTAAGCCTGACTTCAATACAGGGCAAACTGTTTGAAACTATAACAATGAACAATATTGTCAGACACAGGTGAACATAATTTGTTGAAAAATCGACAAGGTTTCAGTAAAGGGAAGTCATTCTCAACAATCTACTAGAATTCTTTGGGGGTGGGGGGGTCAACAAGCATGTGGACCAAAAGGATCCAGTGGATATAGTGTGTTTTAGACTTTCAGAAAGCTTTTGACAAGGTCCCTCACCAAAGGCTCTTAAGAACAGTAAGTTGCCACAGGATAAGAGGGATTGGTAAGTGGTTAAAAGATAGGAAACAAAGGATAAGTATAAATGGCCCATTTTCAAATGGAGAGAGGTAAATAGTGGTGTCCCCCAAGGGTCTGTTCTCAGACCAGCCCTATTCAACATTTTCATAAATGATCTGGAAAAGGGGGTAAACAGTGATGTGGCAAAGTTTGCAAATACGAATTTACTGAAGATAGTTAATAGCCAGGCAGGCTGCAAAGAATTACAAAAGGATCTCAAACTGGGTGACTGGGTAACAAAATGGCAGATGAAATGTTATGTTGATAAATGCAAAGTAATGCACATTGGAAAAGCTAATCCAGTCTACACATATAAAATGACGGGGTCTAAATTAGCTGTTACCACTCAAGAAAGAGATCTTGGAGTCACTGTAGATAGCTCTCTGAAAACATCGGCTCAATGTGCAGTGATCAAAAATGCAAACAGAATGCTAGGAATAATTAAGAAAGGGATAAATAGGACAGAATTTCATGTTGCCTTTATAAATCTATGGTACATCCACATTGATACCTGTCAGTTGTGTGTTCTTGGGGAACCAGGGGGCAGTATCCAGCCTGTCTGACTCGTGAAAGACACCCCCGCCAGCCTCTGTTTGAACCAAAACTGATCAGAGAAAAGACTTGCAGAGAGCTGTGAAAGGCAGGGGGAGACACACCTAGATCCCTCCTGGCAAGGATGACAAAATTAAGGCAACTCCCCTAGCCTCATCTGCATCAGAGTTGGGACAGGGAGGCATCTCTATTAGCATACAGAATGGAGAACAGAGATTCCAAGGCAAGAACCACACTGAACCCTGGGACCAGAAAAGCAGGGAAGCACTGCATCATGAGGGATCACTGCTCCAGATGTTAATGAACCTACCTGTGTGCACACCCAGCTCAGCAGGTATCAGATCAATTCTAGTAATGGATCTTTGATATCCAAAATACTGAAGCAGCCTAATTGCATTGTGAACTCCCTGGAAGAAACACTACCCATAGCCAAGAGTGATCAGCTCCTATTGTCTAGCCCAGTGTTTCCCAAACTTGGGCTGCCGCTTGTGTAGGGAAAGCCACTGGAGGGTCAGGCCTGTTTGTTTACCTGCCGCATCTGTAGATGTGGCCAATCGCAGCTCCCAGTGGCTGCAGTTTGGTACTACAGGCCAATGGGAGCTGCGGGAAGCAGCACAGGCCGAGGGATGTGCTGGCCACTGCTTCCAGCAGCTCCCATTGGCCTGGAGCGGTGAACCATGGCCACTGGGAGGCGCGATCGGCCGGACATGCAGCACGCCAGGGGCTCTCCCTAAACAAGCAGCATCCCAAGTTTGGGAAACACTGGGTTAGCTTAAAGAAAACCCTGGAGTCATCAGTTTACCAATAAACAAATCTAATGTTCTCCCCTGAACCATTGTTTCCCTACAGGAAACTCTAATCACACTCTAAGTGTTTTTATGCATGGATCTAAACTCTACATCAGTTCCACCAGGATTTCATCTTGCCCTGACTGATCGTGCTGGGGGCTCTGCCTGTCTCCAGCACTCAGGACCTTGAGCTACCACCATCACCTGGGAACCCTAACCAGGTCAAACTTCATGGAGCAGTGAGATCCTCCTCTCTCTCTGTTCTCTTTTCTATTTCAGATATTAAGCTTTCATAATGTAACTCTTATGCTGGTTTAGGCTCTCCTTGTGTAGTTATCAGTACTATTCAATACATAACTTCTATGGTTAAGCTGGTTGCTTCTCTCACTCTTGCTCCGAAGTGTACTTCTTTGTTTTTTAGCTTCTCATTTATTCTGCAGCAACACTACTTTTATCTAAGCTAAAGATCCCTGCAGTGCCCAAAAATACTCATTGGATTTTCTCATCAAGTACAACTGTGATGTGAAAGTGGGGATAGGGACATGCTGAACCTGTGGCATATAAGAGTGGCAGCTTGAAAGTGCTGCATGGTCCAGCCTATTGAGCCCAGGGGCACATAACAAGGGGGCAGCTTGAAAGTGCTGTTTGACCCACTCCGCTCACTGTGTGTGTGGGGGGGGAGGGTTCATAGGCCGGGGGAACCTAGGTCCTGCAGCATAGCTCTACTGAGAGGGGACTTGCAGAAGGGAGAAGCAGAGATCCATTTGAAAACACAAGTGATGCAACATTACATTGATAGAATTACAGAACTCCCCCTCTCAGCCCTGAAGAGTCACTCTAATAAATGAGCATACCCCAAAGCAATGAGAAAATCTGGTAACAACATCTTGAATACTGGGTGCAGATGTAGTTGCCCCATCTCAGAAAAGATATATTGGAATTGGAAAAGATTCAGAAAAGGGCAACAAAAATCATTAGGGGTATGGCATGGCTTCCGTATGAGGCAAGATTAATAGGACTGGGACTTTTCAGCTTGGAAAAGAGACTGCTAAGGGGAGATGTGATTGAGTTATATAAAATCATGACTGGTGTAGAGAAAGTAGATAAGGAAGTGTTTACTATTTCTCATAACAAAGAACTAGGGATCACCAAATAAAATTAATAGGCAGCAGGTTTAAAACAAATTAAAAGGAAGTATTTCTTCACACCACACACAGTCAGTCTGTGGAACTCCTTGCCAGAGGATGTTGTGAAGGCCAAGACCATAACAGCATTCAAAAAAACCTAGATAAATTCATGGGGAATAGGTCCATCAATGGCTATTAGTCAGGATGGACAGGAATAGTGTTCCTAGCCTCAGTTTGCTAGATGCTAGGAATGAGAGACAGGATGGATCACTTGATGATTACCTGTTCTGTTCATTCCATCTAGCCAGTATCTGGTCTTCTGAAAGTGGCCAATGCACCTGGCATTGACCACTTTCAGAAGACCAGATACTGGCTAGATGGACCCTTGGTCTGACCCAGTTAAGGCCGTTCTTACATTCTTATGTTCTTAATGTCTCCTAGCACCTATTTCTGCTGCTTTTCAAGTCAGCAGGAGCTTTGCTATTGACTTAAATGGGAGTAGATTTTTAATTGACCATGAGTTTCTAAATATGGGTTTGAAAATTGATTTCCATACTGTGGGTTAGTGGTCTGTTTTTTTGTTTAACTGTAGCATGTTGACTCCTACACTACCTCCCTCCACAATATGTCTCTGTTCTGCCATAGACTTCCTGTGTGACCTCGGGCAAGTTGCTTAGGCTTTCCATGTCCATTCTCTATTTGTAAAATGGGAATAAAAACACTTCCCTACATTACAGGAGGGTTGTGAGGACAAATACGTTAAAAATTTGAGGCACTCATATGACCCCACTATCATAGCATCTAAGTACCATAGTAAGAATGTATAATATCACTGCATCTTCTATGGGAGTCTTGCCTTTGACTTTAGTGTATCCAGAACTTCTCTCTTAGAAAAGGTTTTTCCCCATTTTTTTTTAAATGGTAAGCCCCAGGATTCCTGCTTGGGGCTTTCAGTGATAAATCTTTTAAACATTGTCCGTCTTTCCCTTATTGACTTCAGGTATGGGAATCCCTATAAGTAGCCTTGAAAATTAAATGGTTGAGGGGGTGGAGAGGGCACATAAGAAGCTGTATGTATGGGGTGGTGGTTTGAGAGTGGCTGCATGCTACCTGGAATAGATTAAGATCTATGGGGTATGAGTGCACCCTGGTAATGAGGTATATTAGTAATGTTGTGGAAGGTTTAGGTCACAGAAGGGAAGTGCTATAGTAGAAAGTAAAGAGCCATCTCTGGTTCTCTAAAAGCAAGAGATTGAAAAACTTTTATTGGGCCCTGGAATATTGCTTTAAAGATTACCACATGAATCCTATTGAATGCTGATGGTGTTGGTGGCAGCAGCATTCTAGCCTGCCTCTTATTCCACTCCCCTAGCTCAATCAAGAAATGACTGGAATAGTAAATACAAGTCTCCACTTTTTTGAAGCCAACATAGAACCTTTCCTGTCTGTTAGTGGCCAGTTGAATGAATAATGAGAAAATAGTTCTGGCAAATATACTAGTGGCAAATAGATCATCTGTAAGAAGCTTCACTTTCTCTGGTAAAATGAGCTGTTCAGTATGGAAATAACAGGAAAACTGAGGTTGCCTGGGAAAAATTGAATTTGCTCTAATGCCGTGATACAAAAAACTACATGAGGGAAAGAATTTGACCTAGGTCTGTGCTGGAGCCCAATAGTAGAAAGTCTGCCAGACAATGAGTTGCAGCTGAATAGTTTCTATTATATGGCATTGTTTACTTCCTATCTTAAACAGTTAACCTGCTGTACTCTGCCTTAGAGGCATTTTGTTTCAGTGACTGGTGAAATGATAGGTAAAGGCTATCTCATAGGAGTGTTTGTTTAAATCTTTGTAAGGTACTTGAAAAGCCTTAGTACAAGGTTCTGTGCAAATGAAGGTTTTTCATCATAGTTATAAACAATAATTCACAAACTCACGCAGTAGTGCAAATGCATTGACTTCAAGATGCTGGCCTGCCAGCAGATTTACAGCAAACTCTTTCAATGTTCTTAAATGTTACGTCATTTAAAACATAATATCAAGCTCTTAGACAAGCTGTATACTGACCTTATTCTGCCATCAACAGAACTATTCATGGAATAGTCCTGCAGCTGTTCCATGGATTTCCTATTATTGTAAATGGTGAACTCCAGCTTCCCATAGCAAGATGGCAAGACTGTTCTATAAGTGGGACTGCATTTATCTAACATGCTGACCATAATAATCAGCCAGTAAATCTTGTATAGAATCTCCAAGAAGGAGTTTGAGGTACGTTAGCAGCTTTTTAAAGTCAGGATTTCATTGAATCACGTACAACCAAACTGAATTATACTATTATGGAACAGAAATATATTATAATGCTAGATAAAGGCATTTTCATTACAGTATTGGCAGAGATGCTCTTGTGAGTGAAACTTGAAAAGCAAGCAATGTTTATACAGTTGCAACCTGGTAAGTGTGTGTGTGTTAAAGACCTACTCTATATTCATAGAACTATTGAATTGTTAAGCAGAGCAAAAGCAAATACTGCGGTACATGCAGAGATCAAGTGCCTACACTGATCCTGCTAAGAGCTAAAGCAAGGAAACTTTTCATCCATGTTGAGGGTGGTAGTGTTTTAAGTTGGTTTCAAACTTGATAAAGAATTAATTAGTAGTTTATAAACAGAAGGTGGGCAAGTGCCTCAGAAGCCGTTACAAAGGGATTAAAGAAACAATATAAAAAGACAATGCATCCCAAGATTCTTTGCCATGTTGAAGTTATAACTGTACACATGATTTGCTTAACTCATTTCACTTGTGTATAGTGGATTATAATTCATAATTTATATGCTGTCTATTTGATACAGAACCAAACTACTGTCAAGAAGGTATTGGGTTACAGTTCTGTATTTTAAGTTTCAAGACATCTGCTGATCAGATTAAAATTAAAAAGTCTGCATAATTATTGTTTGGGAGAGGCAAGGATGCAGGGAGACAGCATAAGGAGGCTGCACTTCTCTAATACCAGGGAGCTGTGCACCATGGGATTCTGGCTGTAGCACAAAAGAGGGCAGGACTGGGGTTGGATGTGGGACAGTGTATCTACAGCTACGTAGATCTTCTGAGCAGACTTCTCAATGGAAATAGGGCGAGGAACAACTGTACAGCGGCTAGTGCATTGCTCAGACTGAAGCAGAGCCAGAAAGCAGCCTTACGCAGGATTCCATTCCTCTTGGAACACCCCCAGGCATGGCCCAACTGGTCACACTCCAACATTCCACAGCTGTAAATTTAGCAATTATCAGGTGGTGGTACTTCTGTATTTTCCCCTTCTCCATCTTTCTTCTCTGAACTGTGCTAATGAATGTATAATAAGCCTGTCTACTAAAAGCTGGAAACTCAACTGCAGTGTAAATCTTGGCTCTTTCTTCAGCATTTTCTCTGTTGGGATCTGGCCAATCCTGAATGCTGTTCCAGCTGGCTCTTTTATCTTCTGAATGCAGTGTCTTTTTTTTTTTTCCCCCCTCTCCCCCTGTTCTTGAATTCACACAACCAGTCTTTCTCAGACATTGGTATCTGTCCTAATATGACAGATCTCTAGAGGATGACTGAAGCTTTTGGACCCCCTGTACTGAGACCAGCTAATTCCACAAAGCAGGAGTAAGGGATGGCTTTTTTTTTTGAATGCTTAGGGTAAACTTCATGAGTAATGGAAAAGGTCCTAGACTTCTGGGTCATTGTTCATTTATAAAACTAATCATAGAATATGAGGGTTGAAAGGGACCTCAGGAGGTCATCTAGTCCAACCACCTGATCAATCCCCACACTGATTTTTTTTGCTCCAGATCCCTAAATGGGCCCCTTGAGGATTGAACTCTCAATCTGGGGTTTAGCAGGCCAATGCTCAAACCACTGAGCTATCCCTCCCCTTTGCCCCCACTGTAACAAAGAAGCTTAACAAAAAATGTCGGCAAGTAACTATTCAAGTCTATGTGAAAAGGTTGGATCCTTCTGACAAGGAAGGATGGGTGGAGGGAGAAAATAATAACTCCCACTATCTATTTTATCTAATAATATATACAACTATCTTTTTAGAAAATTGACTTCAGGATAAATCACTGAGTAAAATGAATAAGAAAATCTAACAGTTGGGAATAGAACCCAGGAGTACACTCCCATCCCCATACTGAACTAAGGTTTGATTGTTATCTCGTTAGCACTACTAGTATAGCCTCAGGTTCAGGCTTCTCAGGATGAAATTTTCCAAAGGAGCCTAAAGGAATTAGTCAAATAATGCTCAATGGGACTTGAGTAGCCAACTCAGAGTCCTTTGAAAATCCTACCCTCAAGCACTAAAGACCAGCTTTGAAAATCTATTTACATGCCTAAAGCTAATGAGTTAGATGCTATTCAAAATCCCACTTGGTTTCTCCAGTCTTCTAAGTTGAGATTTTCAAAGGTAATTAAAGCACCAAGACATGTAGATATATAACTTCTATTGAAATACTAGGAGTTAAGCACTTAAACCTAGGTTCTCAAAAGTATTTAGATGCCTAAATTCTGTTTTTCAAAAAGTGACTTCATACCTAAAAGCCCTTCAATATTGGTTAGGCTCCTAAGTCCCATTTTAAAAAAGATACTTAAGAGCTTTTGAAAATTTTACCCTAAGACTGCCTGATGCATAGCAGATGACCAGAAAATAAGTCTGTATAAGACAGGCAAAATCATGACTTGGAGGTTTGAAATCTTTCTTTTTTAAAAAAAAACTGTGAAAACTGAAGGACATAAATCCACACTGTGTAGAGGCCAAGCATAGGAGTTTATTACACACAGCGCTGGCAGAGTGTCACCTCACTTATTAGCCTCAGAGATACTGTCAATCAATTGATTGCAATAGAATATCTAGATTTTCCATGGGTGGGAGAAAGTGACAGGGTAGGCAGTTCCACACCCCGGGATAGGTTTTGCAGCAAGACAAGATAGCACATTAGCCAATGGTTAAAAGGTTACCTAATGTCTCCGCCCATGGTCTCAAGTTAGCAAGTTAACATTTAATTAATACTTTGATGAAATGTTATTAGTATAAAATATATATGTTGAATTCTGATTTGGGGTCCATAGGAATGGAGCAACTCCTTTGATTGTCCACCAGGTACATTCCTAGAGGTTAAAGCAAAGAAACAGTGAAAGCATATGACAATAAAGATTGTCCCCTTTATGTCTTAAGGCAGGCACTAGTCCCTGGGAAGGGAGGTGGAAGGTTGCCATATCTTATACTGACATGTGCCAGCTTTTCATAAACTCAAGGTTGGATCTGTGGGAAGAATGTTCCCTACAGAAGAGACTGACACAATAGGAACAGGAATCCTTTGTTCAATCTGAAACATTAGATGAATCATAACTATTCAGTTACCACTTCAACATCTGGCATTTCTACTGACCAAGCATATCTTAGTAAAGGCATGTTATCTTGTTTACCCCAGCTTTCTCTTAGCTAATCACTATTTGTTAGGCCGCTGGTTGCTTGACCAAACTCTGGACTTTGGGTCTCAAAAGAGCTGGCACAATCCATATAAAGTGCACATTGATTTTTAACTCTTCAAAAACAAACCGTTTAGTCTGCTGTGTGCCTAGCACTTCACCTCTTTGCAGTTCCTTATACTGCTAAAATATGAAGATAATTTCACTGATGTCCAGAAAGTTAACTGTACTATAACAGTTCCTTCTGTCCAGCTTGAAAAGGTTGTTTTAGCTAAACTATTTTTTCTTACTGAACTTAATTTTCTTTAACTACTTTCAGATTTACAACTTGCTGGTGGAAGACATAGAATGCCCTACAGTATGAACTGAGACTCTGGATTTATTTTAGAACCAGTTATTCCATGTGAAACAGACATAAGAAATTAAGCAGACTGTACAGGACAAATATCAGCCTATTAGGATATCCCTAATAGTTTAGTAGATCTCATACCATAGACTGTAAGAGTAAAATTTAAATGCAATGCCACACCAATATATGCCCTCATTTAAAGTGAAGGACTAACTTATTCAGACTCAGAAAAAATCCTGATATTGCTAATACTCCGGCATTGCAGCAATCTGAGGGGGATTGTGAGGAGATGGTAGGAGACTTATTTGAGGCTTACTCATAGAAGCCTGGACTACTGACAATGCCATCTACCCTTACTTTAAAACACAAATTTTAGAATGCCATCAGGGAATTGTTCACTGCATGAAGTTGCATCTGAAGAAGAGTTGCATCTGAAGAAGAGAAGTTATGCCTAAATAAATCTGTTAGTCTTTTAAGGTTCCATGGGACTCCTTGTTTTCACTGCATAAGGTTTCCCTGTGGAAATTCTTAGTCAATGCTTGACAGTTTAGATCTAGCATATCAAATTCTTCTTAAATCAAGTCAATGAAGTATGACAAAGTTGCTTCTGTTTCACCCAGCATCAAATGGGAGCAGTGGAACATTTTGTTCAAACCATTCATCAGGCAAACTTTCTAACAATAAGTTACAAAAACAGGGGTCTGATGCACTGTCACGTTTTTGTTATGAAAACTCATGTTACAACCTATAAAACACTCGCTCAGTGGGCCTTCACCCAAAAGGCAAGAACAATATTTTATTTTAAATTATTTCCCCCAAAAGATATCTAGGCAGTAGTTTTCTAGACTATTGCCTTTCCAGAAACATCTCCACTCCTTGATGGTGGCTGCCTTACAATGGTGTGCATAAATAAAATACAGCAAATGCAGGTGTGTGTGTATTCTACACAGTATTCCCACTGAAAGCAAGCTCCATCTAGAAATCTTTCTCTTAGGTGTGTACAGAAAGGAAGAAAAAGACGATGTAGTGTGTGTGTATAGTTGTGCTGGTGTATATTCAGGATGGCAGTAATGGTGAATCCATTATAAATTATTCAGTTTATTCCAAATGAATGCTGCTTTAAATAAGTGCTGTCATGAATTAGTTAGCACACTAAAATAGTAATGTAGCTGTGGTAGCATGGGCAGTGGCAGTGGTGGCATAGTCTAGCTGCCTCAAGTATATACCCATGGGCTTCAGGCTGGCTCATATGTGGGGTGGCTAGCCTGTGCTGCCACTGCTATGCTGCTATTCTTAGTGTGTTAACTCAGCTGGTACCAGTCGGTCTCTGCATACTTAAACCACATCCTTATTTGTGTATAACAGAGCTGTAGAATAATGGAATGCTGAGACTGAAGCATAATCTCCTCCTCAATCTACACATGTAATTCCTATTGATACCTATGAGAGTGGGTGAGATTAAAGTATGATTATACTGTATATCCTATGTTTGCTTATCCTACTGAAAAGTAATTTTTTCTCTCTACAAAGGATTAATAATTAGAACCACTTATACCTGGACACAGATTGTCTAGCAAATAAAAGCAGGTTTGGCTACATTATACCATTCAGAAAAGCTACAATAAGTAAATAGGTGGTGGTCATCTTTATGATATAGATGTCCCTGTGAAATACTGGACAACTTTAAAACTAAAAGTCCTGTGCTATGAGGTATCAGCTGCTCCCTGTTTTTTTCTGCATTACTAGGGAAAAGTGAAAGCAAGCAGTGTTTAGTATTAAATACCAATGGCTTGTGGGGTGTGGGTTTTTTCTCCCCCTCTTCCCCACTGGTAAAGTGCAGGTTTTCTATTTGGGTTTCTCTGTGACCAGAGAGCCCTGGATCAAAAATCCTCCCCCATGAAACCTACAGTGAAACAAATATAAAAAAATACAAAAAAGCTAACAATGTTGGGAATCATTAAAGGGAATGATAAGGCAGAAAATATCATATTGCCTTATAAATCCATGGAATGCCTACATCTTGAATACTGTGTGCAGACATGGTTACTCCAGCTCAAAAAAGATACACTGGAAAAGGTTCAGAAAAGGCAACAAAAATGATTAGGGGTCAAGAAAGGCTTCTGTATGCGGAAATATTAATAAGACGGAGACTATTTAGCTTGGAAAAGAGGTGACCTAAGGGGAGATATGATTGAGATCTATAAAATCCTGACTGGGGTGGAAAAAGTGAATAAGAAAGTGTTATTTACTCCTTCACATAACACAAGAACTAGGATCACCAAATGAAATTAATAGGCAGGTTTAAAACAAAAGGAAGTATTTCTTCACACAATGCACAGACAACCTGTGGAACTCTTTGCCAGAGGATGTTGTGAAGGCCAAGACTATAACAGGGTTCAAAAAAGAGCTAGGTAAATTCATTGAGGCTACTAGCCAGGATGGGCAAGAATGGTGCCCCTAGCCTCTGTGTGCCAGAAGCTGAGAATGAGTGACAGGGAATTGATCACTTGTTGAGTACCATTTCATTCCCTTTGTGGCACCTGGTATTGGCCAGTGTTAGAAGACAGGATACTAAGCTAGATGGTCTAACCCAATATAGCTGTGTGTGTGTGTGTATACATCCAGAAAATGTTTGTCAATATAACAGTGTATTTTGACTGAAGTTAGTTTAGTTAAATGTTCTGACCAATTCTATCTGTACAAGCTGTAAAGCATACCTACCTACCAATGTACTATTTCACTTCTTGTGAAGCTCACAAGAGCCAATTCTGATTTAAGACTCCCAGAGACAGGAGCTTATAAATTTAACTTTGAGGTCTGCTCCTACAGTCCATTCCCAATTTTACATAGTTCTTGTTTTTTTCCTACAATTTCTTCAGCCTGACCTCACCCCAATCCAGCACCCATTTCTCTTTCTCTGGGAAAGTTGAGTGTGGGGAGGAGGTTACATTTGAAGAATTAATTATATATTCAAGAAACTTGGGTATGGTTTTTAACACACAGTTCAATTTCTCATTCCATTACTGTGCAGGACAGTGCAAAAAAAACCCTACAAATATATGTAATTTGAATGTGCAGCAGAGTTAGTATTTGCATGTTGCGATTTTTATTCTGGTGAAACTTTAACTTGAAAACCCCATGGCTATATCCTGCATTGCATGTAGGCCCCCAAATTAATTACACCTCTGGGCTTCAATCCTGCAAGGTGCCAGCCAGATCCTTCCACTGAGTTCAGTTAGACAGCTGATAGTTCCTCACAGCTTCTGAAGGCTGAATATTATCTGAGCAGTGCGGAACTTGGGATGGTTCCTCAGTGGGTGTTCATGAGTGCGGCTCCACGGAAGCCAAAGGAGCTGGCACCCACTTATACCAATTGAGGATCTGTCCCATTAGCTAAGACTTCTGAATCAACAGCAGCTGCATCTGATTCAGCTAACTTTAAAGCCTGAATTGATTTGGCTATGGTGCTCATGCACATCAGGTATAATAGGCCAGTGGCTGCCGCTGGGACCGGCTCCAGCCTCCTCTGGCCAGCGGGGGGATGGCTCAGGGTTTCAGCTGTGGGGGGCAGGGTATCATGCAGAAGAGTTGAGGGTCCATCTGCCTCCCTGTAGCTGGCTTGGGACTTCCTTGGAACTTCATGTAGAATGAGTGGGGCTGCAAGGCTAGCTTCCCTGAAGGATCCGAGGGGGTCCACCCGTTGCCTGTTCTCATGCTACCAGGAATAAAATGCCTGATTATTTTGTGTCTGGTAAGAAAATGTCAGTTCTGAAATACCTAAATTTCCCTTGTGAAGAAGAGATTTAGAAATGTATTCAAAATAATGCAAGAGACGGCCATTAAAAAGGTTACTTAAACTTAAAAGCATTGCCTCCAAGCAACATCTGTCACTTTGCACTGCATTAGCCATTCTGAGACTGGCAGCCACCATCAAGAGGTTTTTTTCCTTTACTGTGGAGGTCAGAGTCAGCCTTGGTAGAATTATTTACATCTCTCCATTCAATCCAGTTTTTCATAATGAAATTTAGGATGCCACACAAGCTATTTAAGACTACCAGTTTTGAATCATCAGTCTGTAGATTCTCTTTCCAACTCTTCTAAATCCTTTGAATTTCCACTTGACAGAAACACAGTATTTCAGATTTGGGCTTCATGAGTCCCATCATTTCTCTTTTCCCTTCATCAATGCATTATCACAGTTTGTGGGTATGAATCAAATGTTCATCTTAAATATGAAAGGTCAGATCCAGTTGTTGCTGCTATAGAAAATACTAAAAGGCCCCAGCCAGAAGAAAATGCTGACAATGATAATACAAATGAAAATGTCTGTACTGTATTTCAGCATCGTCTGTGTTGTACTGAAGGATTTAAGGCAGTGATTGAAAATGCTGCATGGATTATAAATACTTTGTACTCTAATGGCTGCTATTACAACAGTCCTTGAAGCAACCCTGGATATATCAATATATGGATTATTTTGCTTTCCCATAAAGCGTAGGGCTTTGCTGTTTGATTTTAATGAAGGAAGCTGTATTCCACTAGGAGATAAATACAATTTTTCATATTTTTATTTTAAGAGAAATCAGATTTATAATAATCACTAGCTGAAAATGATGGAAAAGAACTCACTACACTGAACATTTTGTTACCCCCTCAGAAGTTTATTTTTGACTGGGTTCTTCTGATATCTTCAATTTAAGGTTTTTAATGATCTTCTTGCATAGATGACATGTCATAAATAATTAGATTACTAACTGCTGGATCAGTGTTAATTCATTTACCTGCTGGTGCATTTGCCCGTTCTAGCTGACAGTTCAAGTTGAATAGATATTATCTCTGGGATCTTGAACTGACAACTGCTTAGGACATATAGGTCAATCTTCCACATCATAAAGTGAAAGGTCCTTCCACTGGAATAGGAATAAAATTCCTGATTTCCTTTTTTATAAAACAAAAGCTGCCCAATGTACAAACAAATTGCTATAATTGAACTAGATGACCTACATTAACATTTGCGGGCTGGTACTCCAACCTTATAGCTTTTAAATAAAGCATCAAAAGCCAAAGTGAGTTGAGTTTTTTCTAAAAATATGTATTAACAGTAGATCTGCAACACCAAGCTGGATCCTCTGCTCATGCAAACGGGCATAGTGCCATTTACACCAGTTGAATTATGCCACTTTATACCTGCCTATCATATTTTGGTAAAGATAGTGTTACAAATCTTTAGGATCATAAATGCTTACAAAGCAATGTGTGTGGTTTTTGTTGCTTTAAAATGTTGTACACATCTTTGATTTAGAAGGTTCGTTTCATGTGTCTATTTAGCTTTGCAAATTGTGTCAGATTTATAACATTGTGCTGCTTTTAAAAATCTGCAAATAAGATAAAGAGATTCTTCATGTACAGCCACAAAGTTACCAGGTACCAATAAAATCAAATTTGCAACTGGATTGCACTTTTTTGATTAGTGTCCTTTGCCAATAGTGTAAATAATTTACTTCTTAGGCAGAAAAATCAGGTTACAGTGCAGGTCAAGGGCTTGCTTCACAGCACACAGAAATCAATAGAAATATTCCACTTGACTTCAGAGGCCTTAAATTTAGGACATAAGGCCCAAATCCTCCCAACAGTGTGCAGATTGAGATTTAGGGCTGGGACCTGGTCAGATATGCAGTGGGAAGGAATTTACTCTGACATTCTTAGCTCATATTACTGGAGGAAGCTTGCACAACAAGATGGGCCTTCCAGTGCAGCAAAATCTTAGGCCAGGTCTACACTGCGACTTTAAATCGGTTTAATGGCCGATATACCGATTTAACGCTGTATCCGTTCACACGACGTCGTCATTAATATCGAGTTAA
>NC_133775.1:47512425-47695507 GCF_003597395.2 Chelonoidis abingdonii | reverse complement strand
GATTTCGGGATCCCACTGTGGACGCGCTAAACCGATTTTATTAGATCTGTTTTGTAATATCGGTTTAAGCTAATTCGAAATAATCATGCAGTGTAGACGTACCCTTAGATTTGCCTGAACCCAGTTGTTAGGGAGTTCCACAGCTCTGCAGCCTGTTGCAGAGATATTTTTCCATTCAGGGAGAAAAAACTGAAAACGAATCTACTCAAGAAAGCAGCATCCAGCTACTATGGTGATATTCAATGTAGTTGTGTGTAGATAGGTCCTTTTTTTTTTTTTTTTTTTTTTTTTTTTTATAGACACAGCTTTGTCTTTTAATACAGAAGTCACTATAAAAGTATGAGGGCTGCCCAGAGGATTCAGGGGAGCTGGGGCAAAGGAATTTCGGTGGCCCCTTCCATAAAAAAAATTGCAATACTATACAATATTATATTCTCATGGGGGCCCCTGTGGGGCCCAGCGCAAATTGCCCTACTTGCTTCCCCGCCCACAGGCAGCCCTGGGAAAAATAAACCTTCTGCATCTTGGCACAAACCCAGTTTTGAGAAACATTGCAAAGAAGTTATCACTGGTTCTCAGCATCAGCTAGTGCTAAAAGGCACTAAAGCTCATTAAAAGGGTTGGACAAATATTTTTTGTCAACTTTCTGGATTGAAGACTAGGGGTTTTTAAAAAAGCAGAAAAAAATCACGGACAATGTCTGCTTTTCTTCAAAATTTGTTTCTTAATTGAAAAGCTGAAATTAGTCTGCCAAAACCTGAATATGATTTGAGGTTTCAAAACTGTGTGGCCAAATATTTGCTGCTTGCTGTGTTTGATTGTTTAAAGAAACAATAAAAAAAAATCTGATTTAAAAAAGTTCAAAACTTTTGAACCACCTCAGCTTGTGACCAAACACCTGAGGCCATCCAGTCAGAGATTTTTCCAGGTTTCTGACACTCTGCTGGCTTCCTTGACTCATATCTGTCTCCATAACTTTGGGTTTATTTAGCTTAGAACATAACAGCAGCCATGCTGGGTCAAACAAAAGGTCTATTCAGCATAGTATCCAATGCCAAGTGCCCCAGAGGGAGTAAACCTAACAGGTAATGATCAAGTGATCTCTCTTCTGCCCATCCATCTCCACCCTCTGACAAACAGAGGCTAGGGACACCGTTCCTTACCCATCCTGGCAAAGAGCCATTAATGGACTTAACCTCTACGCATTTATCTGTTTCCTAGAGACTGGCTCCATGAGTTCCCTCACAAACTGGAGATGGTTACTGTGGGTTTGTCTTTAGTATAGCTTAGGTACATACTCCACGAACTGAGCATTTGAGCTTGTTCCAGAATCTGGGATGAGCCTATGCTGTGAAAACTGAAATGCTCAAAACAGCAAATGCATGTGAATGGAGACAGGGAGCTAAAATTAAATTAACCAGGGGTTCTCAAACTGGGGGTCAAGACCCCTCAGGGGGTTGTGAGCTGTTAGCCTCCACCTCAAACCCTGCTTTCCCTCCAGCATTTATAATAGTGTTAAATTAAACACTTTTTTTCTATATTTATAAGGGGGGGTTGCACTCAGAGGTTTGCTGTGTGAAAGGGGTAACCAGTATAAAAGCTTGAGAACCACTGAATTAACCTCTCTGAAGCCTTTGGGAAAGCAGGGGACAAGGGTCTCCCTTGGTAGGGTTGGGAAGGATATTGCTCTTCTCATGTGATCCCTCCCACAGTGGCTAATTTTCAATGAAGCTACCCTCCCCTGACATGAATCTCCCTATGGCACTGAAATTAAATATGGACTATAATTTGGCATTTGAGAGATGAAAGGGATGATAGCCCTAATGGAAAATGCAAGCCTCAAACTGCTGAATGGGCTTTAGGGTAGGGAAGGCTGTGCCTCCGAAACAGCCTGGCCTTGCCCTCTATCTGACTCCCACCCACTTCCTGCCCGCCCTGAGAATCCCCAACCCATCCTGCTCCTTGTCCCCTCACTTGTCCGCCAGAGACCCCACCCCCAACCACCACCTGGTACTCCACCCCTGCTCTCTGTCCTGACTGCCCCAATCCTTATTCCCCCCCCGCCCTGAGTCCTGACAGACCCCCGGAACACCCATGAGCCAACCCCCCCCTTCTCTGTCCCCTGACTGCTCCCCCCCAACCTCTGCCCCCTCCCTATCCCCGGGACTTCCTGCCCCTTAGCCAACCTCCCTGGACCTGGCCCTTTACCTCCGGTTCCCCCTTCAGCCGGAGGCTCAGTGCATCCAGGAGCTTCTCTCGACAGCTGCAGTGCTGCTCCAGCAGGGCCCCTCAGCTCCGCCCCGCTCAGAGCCACGTGGTAAGGGGGCGGGGATACGAGCTCCCAGTTAAGCTCGGCTCCCTCCGCGCGGCCTGAAGCCCGCAGGCCCCCCTGCCCCTTTCCAAGCGGCTCTGAGGGGGAGGGGCGCAGGCCCTGCCGGAACCACAGTGCAGCACTGCTCAGGGACACTCCTATTTGTGCTGAGGCTTCGGGAGAGGGGCGGAGACGGGGTCGGGCTGGGCTGGGCTGGGGAGGGAGCCTCAGCCATTCTCATGGGGGGGCCCCTGTGGAGCCTGGGGCCTGAGACAAATTGCCCCACTTGCCCTCCACGCCCCCCCCCCCAGACGGCCCTGAAAAGTATGGAAAGACCTCCTTGGACAAAATAGACAAAACATCTCTCAACATGAACAAGCAAATTTGGGGTGGAAAAAGACAAAGGGAAACAGATGAAGTTTCAAGTTGGCCTAATATATTTGCCATTATTTAGCATAAAAAGAAATGAAATGAGAACATTGTCAGAGTACAGGTTGTCGTACTCATCTGAAACCTTTTGATGTCTAGGAAACAAAAAATTGAAGGAAATGGAGGAAAAAATATAGAACAATATGGGGATGGGTTCCAAATTAGGGCCTAAAATAAACCATGATCATTCTGAAGTTTTATGGTATTTTGTAGCATTTCTCAAGAATGAGAGAAACAGTCCAGGTTGCTTTTCCTAGGGTCTAATCTAAAACTTACCTAAGCTGATGGGAGGGGTTTTTCCTGCTATACACAGATGGATATTAATCTTCACCTCCTTAGCTTTGATAGTATAAAGCAAGGACATCATCTGTCTTAATGAGCCCACATGACTTTTTATCCATGTTTTACTATCCTCTCTTGTGATCATCTTCATCCAAGCCAAGAATATAGAGCTTAAATCAAGAAGCAAGGCATTGCAGGTGCAAGTAGATGTCTGCATTGGGGCAAATGTAGTAGGACCAAAAGATGTGCAGTAGTGAGGCGCAGATTGAAGATTCTGTGATGTTCTTGCCCTCTAACCTCTTAGTAGTTGTTCAGTAAAACCTATTAGATAGTCTGTTCTGAGCTAGACATAAATTGGGTGAAAATGGAGTAATTTTATGATACCCCAGGCTTACTTGCAGGCCATCTCCCCCAAATAAGTTCAAAGTAATTCTCTTCCATTCTGGATATGGAGAAAGATGAGTTATAGATAGCATTTAGGTCATTTGGCCAAGTAATGTGAATATCTCTTCTTGAGACAAATGAATCGGGAGTGGAAGATGGTGGACTCAGGGATGCATCTGAACATAGCTTGAAGAGCAATTTCCATTCACATGTAGACTGTGAGGCTTGAGTCAGGAAAATTAAACTTTGAGGGAAGATAATAAATTAACTCCTTAGTTATGTATGAAAGGTATCTGTTAAGCAAATTCCAAAATATGCTATCTACTTTTTCCTTCACTCTTTGCTTTTGAAACATCCTACATAACCAGAACAGAAAAGATAACTGTATCCTGTTAATGCTAACTGACCCACATAGCACATGCGTAGTATTTTGTTCCTATTTTGCTATTAACATGCATAACTAATATTACATCATAATATAAATGACACAACATGGTCAAATTAATGCTACTGCATAAAGCATATGAGCTTCCTGACTGGAATGTCAATCACAACTGTACCTTAGTGTACTTTGAGCTTCCATGTGAGTAGAGATTAAAAAGACTGGGATGATCAGTTTGGACAAGAGATCGCTAAGGGGAGATACGATAGAAGTCTGTAAGATCATGAATGGTGTGGAGAAAATGAATAAGGAAGTTTTAGTTACCCCTTCACATAACACAACCAGGGATCACCTAATGAAATCAATAGGCAGCAGGTTTAAAACAAACATAAGGATATACTTCTTGACACAATGCATTCAACCTGTGGAACTCATTGCCAGGGATGGTGTGAAGGCCAAAAGTATAAATGGGTTTAAAAAAGTTCCTAGAGGATAAGTTTATCAATGGCTATTAGTCAAGATGGTCATGGACACTACCCCATGCTCTGGATGTCCTTAAACCCCTGTCTAGAAGCTGAAACTGGATGACAGGGAGTGGATCACCTGATAAATTGCTTTTTCTGTTTATTCCCTTTGAAGCATCTGGCAATGGCCTCTGTTGAAGTCAAGGAACTGGGCTAGGTGGACCATTGATCTGACCCAGAATGGCCATTCTTAAGTTCTGTTAGAATTTACAGTTGGAAGGAGTCCAGATGAAAGGATTATGGAAGACCCATAGTAGAAACAAAGTTGTTAACTTATAACATGTTCACTGCCCATAATATAAATGTTTTGAACTCTGTTATTGAAAATGTGCTTGTAAAATCAAATAAGCTATCTGTCCATCTATTTTAATGTGACTGTCATAGTTTGTACAGTAACTGCACTTTGGACCTCTTCAATCCTTCTCAAGTCACACTCCTTAGACAGATGTGACTTCCTCCAGTTTACTCTGGATGGAAACATGCTTGAACTCTGGGGCACCTGAGCACCTCGCCCCCCACAACTGAGTTTAATGACCGGTTTAGATTGGTTTGGCAGTTTCACTCTGGGGGCCTGTGGGAAATGAGAAAGTAAAGTAACTAAAAACAGCTTCTTCAAAATGTGGTATTATTTATTCTTCTTTCAAAGGTACATACTACAAAGAGCAAAGGATAAAAGAATAAAGGTCTAAATGCATATTTCCCTTTACCTAAAACTTCAAGCTTTCCTTGCAAGCATGTGTAAATTCCCCTCAGCCCAGCTAATCCCCATCTCTGTTGGGAGAAGCAGGCTGGCACTGGTGCAGTTTTTGCCTTTCTCTCCCTGCCATCCTGTCAGCTCTTGCTGATAGCCTATACTCATTCATTCAACTCTTCTCCTTTTCTAGGCCTGAAGTCACTCATTCTTTTTTTTTTTTTTTTGCAAAAAGAACAGGAGTTCTTGTGGCACCTTAGAGACTAACAAATGTATTAGCGCATAAGCTTTCGTGGGCTACAGCCCACTTCATATCCTTCTCTGAATCCTGGCTTAGCCTTTGGAAGAATAAGCCATGCTTAGCTGACAGGAGCCATGTTAAGGATATTCACAAATATCCAGCTTCCTCATTGTTTCTTGGAGGCTTCTTACATGTCATTGTTTTACTTTGTTTCTCTTGATTTTGTGGTAACTCTGTAGCAGGTAAATCATCAATCATGCATGCAAGGATATTCACCATATTAATTTAAAAGAAAATGTGGTGGGGTGTGGGCAAATATGGACATTTACCAGGTCATCACACACTCTTATATAGAGAGTGAAATTCTGGCCCCAAAAGAGTTTGGCCATTAAGCAGGTTGAAAATTTCACCCATACAGCAGATATTTAGGTACTACTTAGTATTTTTAGTTGTCAATGTTTAAACAATGATCTATGAGATAGCATAAGGGGAATTCCCCATTACTAGACACGATTTAATGTCACAGGCAATGCAGTATAATAATGGAATTAGATCCTTCTCCTTTTTATGCATTTTGTCTGGATATGGAATACTTGACTCAAATTGTTTGATATTCTCCTCTGTTTACACTGAGCTTTTTAGAGCACAGACTGTTTTCTTACTAAATGTATGCACATAAAGCAATAGGATGCCAGTCTCAGCTGAGGTCTCTAGCTCCTACTAAATTAACAATTTGGGGGTATAAGAATAAGTGGAAAGAAAGCTCTTGCAGTAAATACAATAGATGAAAATCTTTCAATAAAAATCTCTAGTAATTAAAAATCCAGCAGCTTTCTTATTTTCAATCTCAAATGTGTTAATTCTTCTATAGTTTTTTGAATATGTAGGAGAATAATCACTGACATCAACCTTATCTTTCTGCCACCTGATGAGCCATTCATGTATTAAAATAAATTGAAAGATATGAGGAATAAAGAAAATCCATTACTGGGTGCCAATGAACACTTGCCTTAAAAATTACTTTTTGGGGGGAGGGGAAGGGGAGAACAAAAACATGCAAATCAAACACAGCTTAATAAAATGTCAATTATTTTCTTCAGTAATACTCAAAATGTACATAATTTACACCCAAAAAGTTGAATACTAAAACCAGTTAAAAGCACACATTTAAGAATACACTTCTGATGGTTCAATAATATTTGTTTCCCTTATCTATCTAAATATAGATTATGCTGCAATTTTTGCTTCTAAAAACAAAGAATTGCCGTACTGCTATAACTAGAAATACTTATTCAGAGGCAGTTGAGTGTTTGTTCATGTCAAGATAAAAATTAACCAAACAAATTGGAATTGAGGCTTTTTTTTTTTTTCTGGTTGTGAATGTACACATGACATTCTGCTATAAATATAAAATACATTTAAATTTCTACTCTGAGGGTCTGATTCATTTTAAAAAAAACCCTCTCAACTCTATATACTTCCATCCTTCTCCCCCCACTCTTTCCTCAAATCAATTGCTGTGTCTCAACAGCTCCAAAGTATCTTAAAAGTAATAGTTTCTATTTTATTTTCTGTCCACACTGTAGAAGGAAATGGATCTTGATTATCTATAGGATTTTCCAATTGTCGTCGTACACATGATTGAGGATATTAAGGCACATGAAATCTACTGTATATCATATCTAGTATTAGTTTTAAAATTTCTAGTGTTCATTGTTTCCACCTCACATGGTGCCAAAAGTCTAAATTAAAGTTAAATGTCCTGAGATTTGGGGGGAAAAAAGAGTATTTAAACTGCAGTTATTTATACAGATGAATGCAGGTTCATAGTTTACCCATTTTACTGATGATAAACTAAAAGATATAACTAAAATGATTAAGTAGGAGGCAGAATAATGGAATTTAATACCATGCAGACAGGTGTTTAGACTGTAAGTTCTCCAAAACGGAGTGCATCTACTTCAGCTGTGCACAAAAGTACTCAGTTGTTGGTCACTTGTATAAGTGCATGGTAGCACAATAGGGACCCTTTCCTGATGGTTGGCCCTGGGAGCTGCCATTTATAATAGATGAAGAACCCTATCATCATCTGGTTAGAAAATTATTGTACGTAAAATGTTGACCTTTAGCCATGCTTCTCTTTTTCAAACTGTGCAGTCTTCTGACAATAGTAACTTATGGTGTAGTTTGTATGCATCCATTGCCTCTGCCAGATAGAATCTCCGACCTGCTCAAGTGTGTGTGATCACCTCAGCTGCTAGTGGATGCCCCAGAAAGAGCCTATAGCTTTAATCCTGACAGCTGATCGTGACTGTCCTTTTGCTCAAGTGGCAAGGATCCATGTTTTCAGAGCTGAAGGTCTTTTACCCATATTATAAATGAATTTTAACTGGAAAGCATGACCTCATTTCCTTCAACAGAATGGATGCAATTCACTACATTGATGTGACATGACTTCAAACCAATTTGTTAGTGTTTTCTTTTCTTATTGCTGAAGCATTTGGCCTTTTTTAAATTTTCATTAGGATCTCCAGAGTCTTCTCTGTGTCCTGAGGGAAGAAGACATTCTAATTAGTTCAGACTTGACTTCATGTTGTCTCCTTGCCATGCTTATGGCAGAGGCATTATTCCCCACCAGCACTTCCAGATGATGGAAATTATTTTCACACTCTGCATTTTTAGCACCACAGACTCTCAAGATATTTGTGTGCTATTTTTACTGGGCACATGTCCAGATCCTGGCACATTTATAATTACCATGTTTAACTTTTCCAACATATATTGTAATCTCAAACTTTTGGGCATTGTCATAAGAACTTATACCTCAGGTTATGTGAAGGAGGAGTGCCATAGTGTAATTCCCCACTCTGAACCTTAGCGTCCAAAAGATGGGGTACCAGCATGAATTCCTCTAAGCTTAATTACCCGCTTAGTTCTTGTAGTGCTGCCACCAACCAGGAATTCCAGTGCCTGGTACACTCTGGTCCCCCCAAAACCTTGCCCGAGGAACCCCAAGACCCAGATCCTCTGGATCTTAACACAAGGACAGTAAACTCTTTCCCAGCCCTTTCAAAGATCTATCTTCTAGTACCAATTCATTCTGCTCCTTTTATTAATTGTTTCAAATGTTCTGTCAATTTATAAAGGCCGCCGGACTTTGAGCTTGACGTTTTTCTCTTTGGTACATAGATATATGTACCTGTATTTTTGTTTCAATAGCAATGGCTCTCTGATTCTGTCAACCCTTTCACCTTTATGCTAGGTATTTCCCATTCATTTAGTATTACATCCTATCTATTGCAATATGGTTTGTGGTTGTTGTCCTCTTTATAAATTTCTTTATTCCATGTATAACATCTTTTTATCTATATCCAGCACTATCACTGGCTATAATGCTACTTATAATGTAATTATGAAATTCTTAAATGCCAAAATATCCAGGTCTTTGCTGGTTGAATTTATGTCTGTCTAAAGCTCTCACTTTCTATTATTTTCAGTGGATTTGCATAGTTGTATTATTTAATCTATTTCATATGTCCTTAATTGTTCTGGCTTTCAGCTATAGGCTAATGGTGGAAAGACCGATTGATCTGGCTCATGATTATCCAGGCATTGGCAAACCATGTAATTATTAATGAAGAAGATGGTTCACTCAATGATCTTATGCATTCCATTTTTTCTCCAATTCTTTTCAGATTCATGGACATGCCACATATTGTCTAGAACTTGATCTTCCTGAATGTCACATGAGTATTCTTGGCTGTACTTCACTTCAATGTAGCTATTATTATGTCATAATTTGATGAATCATACTGGCATCTGTTCTCTTGAGTGCTCTGAAGTAGCATGTATCATCCGTGTGGGAATTTATGAAATGTTCCTGTGGCTCCCTCTTTGAATAGTATCAGGCTTGCTCAATACTCATTTCTTGTATAGACTGTTCAATTAGGACACAAGCTGTATTGGTCTAATACAAAGGAGTTTGTGTGACACAGTTTTGATGCTCAATAACCCTGTGCTGAAGTCTTTTGTCTATATTTATTTCAGTCCTATAATGGATGCCTATGTTAATGTATACGTACCTTGCCAGGGTCTGGATTTGATATTATTTCAGGCGGTAGTTGGATCCTGGGTTGTTGGTTGCGCCATCAACAATGAACATCAGAAGGATGCGTTGGCTGTATACTCTGGTCGCCACTTTGAAGTCTAACCGTTAATTCAATGGAGATAAGAAGTATCTTCCATGCTGAATGTTGTTTTCTGAAAAATCCAATTCATGAAGAAAACATTTTTTCCAGGTTGTTTGTAAATTTAGCAGTACTCTAAAAATTTCCCCAGATGCTGGATTTTTCATTCTAATTATAGACCAAGCGATTGGGTTTTTTTCTCTAAGTATAAAATTTTGTTCATGGCTATGAGGAAAAAACATTGGGTTAACAAGTTCACAAATTGATTCACATGCAATTTAAACTAAAAATTAGCAAAAATGGATTTGCTTGTCTGTCACTTTTGACATACTAGAGAATAGTGAACATCTGAGGTCTATGCAATTAAACAACATTCAAAGAGAAAGTTGTATGCCTATACTACTGTTTGTATCCGTACCATTCACTAAGAAAACTACAGTAAAATAGTATTCTTTTCTGTTAAGCACACACACAACATGCATCCATAGCTTTGAGGGCTGAAGAATGCATTGTATGGTGGGATGCTTCAAAAACGTTAAAATTGGTAATAATGCAATTTATTGATGCATATGAAATCCTTGTTGAACGGCTTTTTTGCTTCTTAACAAATCTGAGCACAACCACGAGCTTAAGGAAAAGTAATATTTTGTGGCCTTCTTATGCCAGAATCTATGCATAGAAGGTGACATCTACATCAATTATCTGCATCTTCAGACAAATTCTCATTTGTATTCTGCTAGAATGCCCATGGTACAGGCCAGGAAAATCTTGAAACTGTGTGGTGCTATTAGACAACCAGATTATGTATGTATTTTAATAAAAATTGCATGATATATAATTTTAACGGAACATGGAGTGTATATTACATTGTGTCAAAGAATACTGAGTTGCCCAAGGGCAAGAACACCATTAAGAAATCATAAATTAGGGTAGCTAACAACAGGGTGGCAAACAAGGCCTTCAGGCCAATAGGCCCATAGGGGGCTTTGGATCCAGCCGTGATGGCCATTCCCAGGGTACTAGGAGCCCCGCACGCGCCCAGAAGTGGCTGACAGCATTACATCCCTGTGCCCCTGGGGGAGGGAGGGCAAGGGCTCTGTCTGCCTGCCTTGCGAACACGCCCCCCACAGCTCCCATTGGCCTGGAACAGGACCATGGCCATTAAGAGCTCCCAGGGAGTACCCCATGGGGAGTGGCAGTGTCAGCGGACCCCTCTGACTCCTCCCCAGGGCCGCAAGGGATGTGGAGGATTGGGCCCCAGCCACTTCTGGATGCACGGGGAAGGCAACAGGGAGCGCTGCTTACCTGCTGTGTGCCACGCCACCCCAGAAGCACTCAAGGAAAGCGGACCAGGCGGGAGCCCACACCCCAACCCCTCCTGCACCCCACACCTCAAACTCCCCTGCTGCACCCCTACTGCACCCCAGCCCCCTGCCCTGAGCCCCCTGTCACACCACGCATCCCTCTGAACACATCCTGCACTCCCTCCCACCCAACCTCCACTCCTGCCCTACATTCCATGGCCCTGCAAGCAATTCCCCATCCAGATATGCCCTCAGCCAAAACGTTTGGCCATCCCTGCTGTACAATCTTCCATATCAGCCCTTGCATATGAACACATTCGGTTTACATGAAGCACATGTTATTTTTTTCCACAGGCCTCATGACCTCATCGTGAATAAAGAAGACAGCACTCAATTAATCTATCCTTCAAATTGGTGTCCCACGCCTTATTTATGCAAAATGATCCAAATCGCTGTACCTGAAATACAGAATTAAACTCTTCCTTAGAGTATGTCTAACACTACCTGCTGGATTGGCTGGTAGTGATCAATCTATCAGGGGACTGATGTATCCGCATCTTGTTTAGGGATTGATCCATTGACCCTGAAGCACTCCCGTTGACTCTAAACTCCAGCAGGGAGACGAGGAGGCGCAGTCACAGGGGAGCCGGCAGCGCGACGAACTCGGCCCTGAGGACTAAGTAAGTCAATCAAGTCGATCTAGAATACGTCGACTTCAAGTTAATGTCATTCTCATAGCTGAAGTGCATATCTTAGAAATAGATGTCCACCCCCTCCCAGTGTAGACCATAGACTTGAACTCTCCCTATGGTTCGCATGTGTTCTACATCTGAGGCTTCACAAACCTGAAATTTGCACAATTACCTCCCATGAAGTCGGATATCCCAAGTTTTTCAGACTGGGAACAACGTTCTCTAAACCCAAAATCTACAGTGATCAGCTGCACCGCTAAACACTACCTAATGCTTGGCAGAAGGGAGTGTCCAATCAGTGTAGGTAATCTGCTAGATCTAAGTGAAAGAATTTTCCTAGATGAGTGCGTCTAGTTGGGAATTACGTTACTTTAACTATTGCCACCCAGAATGGGATTTATTTGTTTGCTGAAAGATTCAAAGAAAAAAATTCAGCCTTTAGCAGACACTTGACAGGAAAGTTTGCAAAAGTTGCAAGGAATGAAGCCAGGATCTAAAAGTGGGAGGTATTCAGCCAACTTAGATGGCATTAACAATGCCTGTTTATAATACAGGCAAACCAAGCTGTCTGATGTCAAAGTACAAGACCTAGAATCAAAGAGAGTGGGTATTTAACCATCGCAAGTTTTTGATGTGAACACTCTAATCTGAACACTAAGATCACCCAAGGCTTAATCGCCATCTGTAAATAATGGGGATAGATTCTTAAAATTTTGGAGTGCTTTCAAATCCTCATGATAAAAGTAGAATAAATTCAGAATAAGTAATGGTTTTATAATACTATAGATACACACATCAGAGGGTAGCCGTTTAGTCGGAATCTGTAAAAAAGCAACATAATCGTCCGTCTACATGATGACATCATCATCTGGACCCACCGGAAGGAGACTCTGGAAGAATCCATTCACGAATTGTCCAGCTTCCAACTTCACCATGCAACTCACCTGGAACCAATCTACAAGGAGTCCACTTCCTAGAGCACCAATGGTAACAAACTAAGTGACAGCCACATTAACAAACCCAGTACCGAAAATCCATCGAACTGCTATGCGTACCTCATGCCTCCAGCCTTCCATCTCGGACACACCACCATGATCCCATACATCTACACAAGCACTGAAGATATACATTGCTCCAACCCCTCAGACAGAGACCAACACCACAAGATCTCACTAAGCATTCTCAAAACTAATGATACCCGCAATGAGGAATATAAGGAAACCAAATAAACAGAGCCAGACGTACCCAGAAACCTCCTGCTGCAAGACAAGTCCAAAGATAGAAACCAAAAGTACTCCATGGCCATTACCTACAGTCCTCAGCTAAAACCCTGTCGCCACAAGATACCTCTCAAACAGCCAGGCTTACTGAACTTGTTAACCCTTTACAGTCAAAAGAGATATAAAGTACTTCTGTTCTATTAACACCTACTATCTGTTTATGACAAGGAGTAATATGGCTCTTTGCATTCACAATAATTCCTTTTCCCATCCCGCCCAGCCTAAGGCTCTATAGTATTATGTGCAAACACGACAATGGCTGCCCTTAGTCACACATGAGGCCATATTGCAATTGTAAATCTACAGCTAAAAGAAAGTCTTAGAAATAGTATACTGCTGTCTCAAATATGTCACAGGAACTGTTTATAGGTCAGCCTTTAGACTATTAAGAAATAAAAATGAAGCTGATCAGAGAAACCAGGTCTGAATGCCTTCACACTTTGCAATGGGTTAAGGCATTTTAACATGGATCCTTGTCTAAATGTTGCAGCTCACACAATTCCCTGCTTAAAATATTTATATAATATATGTAAGTCTAAAGTATCATGTGCAGATATCAGTTATGCAAAAGAATCATCTCATTCCCTTGGGGTTTTATATATTGGAGGTTTGGCTAATCAGCTGGTCTGATTTACCCCAAGGGCACCTCAGTTCCCAAGTACAGAGGAATAGCTTCTCCGATTGACTGTCTCTGAAGTATGATTGCAGCTCTAATGAGCTGGCCACCTTTGGGGAAAGGGCTGGCCATATTTAGGTCAAGTCATGCCATCTTGTTTCCTCATGTGCTAAAGTGAGGGGAGTCTAAATGATTTGGGTATTGAGAACTGCAAAGTATACTTTTTTAAGAATCAAGATTTCCCCAGGGTTATTAAACAATGGTAACAGATGTCCAAATTGTTTCCCTTTGTTCTTTGAAAAGAAAATGTGTGCTTTCACTTATCAGTGTGCTAATGGTTGTTAAATGCTGACTTTTTAAATGACACTCACATTATTCCATTCTTTCTTGTGAGATTTCACATTTTACAATTGATAGGTGACTGATAATGTAGCTGCTTAGGACATCATTCATTCTAATTCTCCATTCCCGCTGCAGTTAAGGTGGTCATTTACCTGTGTGGAAAGTGAGTGTAAAACACCAACTCTGAATGACAGCATTGTACCCCACTCACTTTGTACAGGTTTATAGTACCCAAGATACAGGCCTAGTCCTTGAAGCAAAACATGTTTAGCAGCCACAGTAATTTTTGTGTTAAAACAGTAGTGAATAATCAAACAAGCAATACTAATCCAGTTACTCACTGAGTTCATGTCTGCCCCAATGTCATATGTGATGAGTGGAGGGATGGTAAACAATAGGCTGATAACTAGATTATGATTACAACATATAGTTCTTACTACATGTGAGTTTTACTGTAGTTGCAGAATGCAAGTGAGTGAATAAATACAGTATAATAAGCAAGACAAAATGTCAGTATATTAGACATAGATATGTAAAATTCCACAGTCCCCAAAAGGCTTTGAGCAGCCTAATGAAGATGGACTCATAGCTCTTGCTCCTCTCTTCCACAAACCCTCAAACTAACTTCCGTCAGGGCTAGCATTCTCCACACACACACACACACATACACACACACACACCTCCACCTCTACCCCCCTACTTAGCATAAATCATCTTGTGGGTGGAGCTTGTTGTGCAAATAGTCTGTCTGCCATGTTGAAGTTTATCCTCATTGCAAAGAGCTCCTGGGTCAATATAAACCAGAAGCAGTTCTCTTTGAATCAAAAGAAAGGGAACAAAAAAGGAAAGAGAAAAATGAAGATAAGGTGGAGATGAGCAACAGAGTGATGCACCCTGTGTTCAGCCTGCCTGCTTACAAATGAGAGGACAATAAGAGGGATAAATGGAACACAGGAAAAACAAAAGCTTTGCTCTGTGGAGCTGTTTGGATCAAAGGCTGTGACAAGCCTTATTGCAAGATATATTTCTAAAACAAGGAGTATTTGAGAATAGTTGATCCTGCTGTCTAAGTCCATCCCCTGTTGTCCACTCCCAGCTTCTGTCAAACAGAGGCTAGGAACACTCACAGCTTGGTATTGCATCCCTGACCATTCTGGCTAATAGATATTGATGGACCTATCCTCCATGAACTTTGCCATCTTCAAAAAAGAATGGTTAACAGAAGACCTTTGAGTGACTTGACATAGACAATGCCAATATTTTGCAAAGAATGATTCCACTGTGCTTCAGCAGATGTATATCAATCAGTTAATGATGGATTCATAGCACCAATGGCACTACTGCTGACCTTTGTCACTGAGACATCAGAAAAGGAACTCTCTGCTGAGGAATGGCATTCAATCCATCTGCCAATAGTATGGGGCAGTACAACTAAGTATGAACTTCTGTTACCTGACCTCCCCATTCCTACCCTGTAGCATGTCTTTACGCCACTATTGATTTATTCTGTTACCATAGTCAGATAAGCAACTTCATTACCACTAGCCAGATAAAATGGTCAACCTCAACCCTATCTTCTACTTCCTCTTCTACTGGGCATTTCCCCTTCTAGCCCTTCAAAGATCTATCTTCTAGTACCATTCATGCTGCTCTGTAATTATTGTTTTCAAATGTTCTGTCAAAAAACCACTTGACTTGACGTTTTTCCTTGTGTACATATATAATAGTACCTGTATTGTTCAATAGGCAATGGGCCCGATTCTGCAAGCCCTTCACATGCATGATTCCCATTCATTTTAGTAACAATCCTACATGCATATGGTTGGGTTTGTTTCGCTCTTAAAATTTCTTTATTCCAGAAACACTTTTATTCTAATCCAGGCACTACACTGCAAACTACTAAATGTAAAATGAATCTAAAGCCAAAGAGCCAGGTCTTTTGCTGGTGAAAGCTGTCAAAGCTCCCACTCATTTCAGTGGAGCTATATTGATTATTAACATCAGCCAAGGTTCTGGCTCAGCATAGTCAATGTGTGTAAAGACCGAACGGCTCAGATTATACCCAGGCATTGGCAAAACATGTAATAGAGAAGATGGTTCACCAAGACTTATGCATTCCATTTCCCATCCTTCAGACAGGGACAGCCACAATTGCAGAACCTGATCTCCTAAGCACAGAGACTGCTAAATCACCAAATGAGCTAGATGCATAATGGAGAACATACTGCACGTTCCTTGAGTGCTCTGAAAGCAGGCAAACACCTGGGGAAAGAAATGTTTCCTGGTGCTCCCTCTTGAGCATTACAGCTCTGCTCCAACCCATTCTGATAGACTGTCAATATGACACAATCTAGTCCTAAACAAAGGAGTTGGTGTTGACACAGTTTTTGATTCCAATAACCCTGTGGCTTGAAGTCTTTTGTCATATGAAGTTCAGTCTAAAGGATGCCTATTAATGATATCTACTTGCCAGGTCTGGATCTGAAATTCAGCGGTATTTGGATCCTGGGTTTTGTGCCCATCTCTAACAAAACACAAAGTGGAGCGTTGGCTTAACTCTGGTCCCACTGAAGTCAACCGTTAATTTCAATGGGAGAAGAAGTACTCCAATGCTGAATGTTTTCTGAAAATCCAATCCAGAAAGAAAACATTTCCAGTTTGTTGTTAAATAGCAGTACTCTAAATTTCCCCACTGGATTTCATCTATATAGACCAAGCTGTTGGGTTTTTTTCTCTAATAGTATAATTTTTGTTCATGGCTATATGAGAACATGTTAAGCCAGTTCACAAATGTGATTCACATGCAATTTTAAACTAAAAATTAGCAAAATGTGGATTTGCTTGTCTGTACACTTTTTTGACATTACTGAGATAGTACCATTGAGGTCTATGCAATTTAACACATTCAACAGAGAAGTTGTTGCCTATTTACTACTGTTTGTATCCTGTACATTCTACTAGAAACTACAGTAAAATATATTCTTTTCTGTAAGCACACACACTATTCATGCATCATAGCTTTGAGGGCTGAAGATTCATTTGTATGTGGGATTGCTTTTCAAAACTTAAATTGGTATAATGCCAATTTTAATTGCATTGCAATGAATCCTTTGTTCTGAACGCTTTTTTTGCTTCTTAACAAATCTGTAGCACAACCCACTGATGCTTAAGGAAAAGTATTTTGTGGCCTTTCCTTTATGCCCAGAATCTTAATGCATAGAGGTACATCTACATCAATTATCTCATCTTCAGACTAATTCTCATTTGTATATTTCTGCTTAGAATGCTCCATGGTACAGCCAGGAAAATTTGAACTGTGTGTGCTATTAGACAACCAGATTATGTATGTATTTTAATAAAAATTGCATGATATATTAAGTTTTAACGGAACAGTGTGTGTATATATAACATTTGTTCAAAGAATACTGAAGTTGCAAGGTCAAGAACACATTAAGAAATACCATAAATTAGGGTAGGCTATACAACAGGGGTGGGCAAACTAAGGCCTTCAGGCCAGATATGGCCCATAGGGGCTTTGGATCCAGCCCGTGGGATTGCCATTCCCAGGGTACTATGGGCCCCGCACTGCTCCCAGAAGTGGCTGACAGGCATTACATCCCTGTGGCCCCTGGGGGAGGGGAGGGCAGAGGGCTCTGTTCTGCCCTTGCCTGCAGACACTGCCCCCCACAGCTCCCATTGGCCTGGAACAGGGAGCCATGGCCAATAAGAGCTTCCAGGGAGGTACCCGCAGGTGAGGGCAGTGCACGGACCCCTCTGACTCCTCCCCAGGGGCCGCAGGGATGTGGAGGGATGTGGTGCCAGCCACTTCTGGGAGTGGCACGGGGCCAAGGCAAGCAGGGAGCCTGCCTTAGCCTTGCTGTGTGCCACTGCCACCCCAGAGCCACTCAAGGTAAGCGGCACCAGGCGGGAGCCCACACCCCAAACCCCTCCTGCACCCCACACCTCAACTCCCTGCTGCACCCCTCCTGCACCCCAGCCCCCTGCCCTGAGCCCCCTGTCACACCACGCATCCCTCCTGAACCACATCCTGCACTCCCTCCCACACCCCAACCCTCCACTCCTGCCCTACATTCATGGCCCTGCAAGCAATTTCCCCATCCAGATATGGCCCTCAGGCCAAAACGTTTGCTCATCCCTGCTGTACAATCTTCATTCAGCCTCTTGCATATTGATACAGCCTTCGGTTACATGAACACATGTTATTTTTTCCACAGGCCTCATGACCTCATCTGTGAATAAGATAGACAGCACTCAATTAATCTTTATCCTTCAAATTGTGGTCCCACGCCTTATTTATTGCACATGATCCAAATCCTGTACTGAATACAGAATTAAACTCTTCCTTAGAGTATGTCTACACTACCTGCTGGATTGGCTGGTAGTGATCAATCTATCAGGGACTGATGTATCGCATCTTGTTTAGATGTGATCCATTGATCCCTGAATGCACTCCCCGTTGACTCTAGAACTCCACCAGGGCGAGACGAGGAGGCGCAGTCACAGGGGAGCGGCAGCCGTCGAACTCGTGCCCTGAGGACGTGAAGTAAGTCAATCAAGTCGATCTAAGATACGTCGACTTCAGTTAAGCTATTCTCATAGCTGAAGTTGCATATCTTAGATAGATGTCCACCCCCTCCCCCAGTGTAGACCAGGACTTGAACTCTCCTATGGTTCTCATTGTTCTAGCATCTGAGTGCTTCACAAACCTGAATTATTTTCACAATACCCCCATGAAGTGCGGTGATATCCCCATTTTTCCAGACTGGGGACTAAGCTTCTCTAAACCCAAAATGCTACAGTGATCCAGCTGCACCGCTAAAGCACTACCTATGCTGGCAGAAGGGAGTGTCCCAACAGTGTAGGTAATCTGCTAGATCAATGAAAGAATTCTTCCCTTGATGATGTGCTGTCTAGTTGGAGAATTACGTTACTTTAACTATGCCACCCAGGAATGTGGATTTTTATTTGTTTTCTGAAAGATTCAAAAAAATTCAGCCTTTAGCAGACACTTGACATGGAAATTTTGGCAAAATTGCAAGGAATTGAAGCCAGGATCTTAAAGTGGGAGGTATTAGGCCAACTATAGATGGCATTACCAATGCCTGTTTATAATACAGGCAACCAGACTGTTCTGATGGGTCAAGTACAAGACTGAGAATCAAGAGATGTGGTATTTAATCCTATCTCAGTTTTGCTGTGAACACTCTAAGTCTGATATCACCTAAGATCACCCCAGGCTGTATCGCCATCTGTAAAATGGGGATAATTCTTAAACTTTTTGAGTGCTTTCAAATCCTCAGATAAAATGTAGAATAAATTCAGAATAGTAATGGTTTTATAATACTATAGATACATACATCAGAGGGGTAGCCGTGTTAGTCTGGATCTGTAAAAAGCAACAAATCGTCCTGTGCTACATTGATGACATCATCATCTGGACCCACGGGAAGGAGACTCTGGAAGAATTCCATCACGATTTCCACGGCTTCCACTTCACCATCAACCTCAGCCTGGACCAATCTACATGGGAAGTCCACTTCCTAGACACCATGGTACAAATAAGTGACAGTCACATTAACACCACCCTATACCGAAAATCCATCGACTGCTATGCCTACCTTCATGCCTCCAGCTTCCATCTCGGACACACCACATGATCCATCATCTACAGCCAAGCACTGAGATAACCACATTTGCTCCAACCCCTCAGACAGAGACCAACACCTACAAGATCTTCACTAAGCATTCTCAAAACTATGATACCCGCATGAGGAAATAAGGAAACAAATAAACAGAGCCAGACGTGTACCCAGAAACCTCCTGCTGCAAGACAAGTCCAAGAAAGAAACCAAAAGTACTCCACTGGCCATTACCTACAGTCCTCAGCTAAAACCCCTGTCACAGTATACTTCCTCAATCTGAACTTTAGAGTCCAAAAATGAGGTACTAGCATGAAATCCTCTAAGCTTAATTACCAGCTTAGATCTGATACGCTGCCACCAATCAGGACTCTGAGTGCCCGATAAACTCTGGTCTCCCCAAAACCTTCCAAGGGGACCCCCAAGACCCAGACCCCCTGGATCTTAATACAAGGAAAGTAAACTCTTTCCCTCACTAGTGCCTCTCCTATGTCGTCCCCCCCTGTTCCCTAAGGAGATCACTGGAATTAACTCCTGAAGCTTAAAACAGAGCTTTTCACTTCACCCAAGGCATAATACAGATCAAGCCTGCCGTGAATCTAAACCCAAGGGATTCCCTCCCTTTTCCCCTCCTTCTTGTCTCCCTGGTAAGTACAGACCATTCTCTTGAAGCCTTAACTGGGGAAAAATCAAACAGTTTAAAAGCAAACTTTTAATAAAAAAAAAGAAAAAAAAAGTACACATTACCTGTAATCTAGCATGAAATAAATAGTACGGGTCTTTCAGCTTATAGACAATAGAGAAAAAGCTTTCTCCAGCAGAAAATACAATTTAAAATACTTTCAGCAAATACACATAAAACTCTACCGAGCCAGACACATAGTTCAAAATAAGAAATAATCAAAAGAACTATAAACCGAACTTTTACTCAATACTCACTATTCGAAGATATAAGAGACGTAGCCAGGGAAGAATTGGCAAGAAACCTGGTGCACCTCTAGCCCTTGCCAGGACTCAGAGAGAACAAAGCAAAGCCCAAGAACACAAAACAAAGCTTCCCTCCACGGAGATTTGAAAGTATCTTGTTTCCTGATTGGTCCTCTGGTAGGTGTTTTTATTACATTTTCAGGTGAAAGAGACATTAACCTTAGCTATCTGTTTAATGACAACCTCCAATGCATCATCGAGTGATCTACACTCATCGGACAATGATTCCTCACTTTCACAGGCCTTGGAAGGCAGGCCAGTCCTCTCCCACAGACAACCCGCCAACATATATCACCAGCAACCACACACCGCACAATAGTAGCTTAAGACAGGACCAATCCATGCAACAAACCTCGATGCCAACTCTGCTCACATCACACCAGTGACACCATCACAGACCTAACCAGATCAGCCACACATCACCGGTTCATTCACTGCACATCCACCAATGTAATATATGCGATCATGTGCCAGCAATGCCCTTTGCTATGTATCATCGCCAAACTGGAATCCCTATGTAAAAGGAGAAAATGACACAAACCTGATATAGGAATGGCAATATACAAAAACTTGTAGAAGAACACTTCAGCCTCCTTAGATACACAATAGCAGATTTAAAGGTAGCCACCTGCAGCAAAAAAAACTTGAGGACCAGACTCCAAAGAGAAAACTGCTGAACTAAGTTCATTTGCAAATTTGACATCATTGTCAGGATTAAACAAAGACTGTGAATGGCTACCAACTACAAAAGACAGTTTTTCCTCCCTTGGTGTTCATGCCTCAACTGCTAGAAGAGGGTCTCATCCTTCCTGATTGAACTGACCTCGTTATCTCTAGACTTGCCTACATATTTATACCTGCCCCTGGAAATTTCCACCACATGCGTCTGACAAAGTGGGTGTTCACCCACGAAAGCTTATGCTCTAATACGTCTGTTAGTCTATAAGGTGCCACAGGACTCTGTCACTAGATACATACAGTAAATCCTCACTTAACACTGTAGTTATGTTCCAGAAAAAAATGAGACTAAGCAAAATGATGTTAAGTGAATCCAATTTCCCCATAGGAATTAATGCAAATAGGGGGAGTTAGGTTCCAGGGAAATTTTTTTTGCCAGACAAGAGATGTTGTATGAGGTTTGACTCACAGCTGTGACTAGGTAAGTGAATATCCTCTGGCCCCAGAGCTCTGATGAGGGTGTGGGCCAACAACGCCCCCACTTATAGGCCTGCAGAGTCCTCCCTGTGCAAGCTCTGAAGACTTGGGCTCAACATGGGAGCCAGGCAGAGCAGGCAAGCAGCAGCACAAAGGAAGTGACACTGTGCTGCATCCTTTTCCAGCACCTGATGGGGATGTGTCTGCCAGCCTCTGAGCAGCAGATCACACAAATGCCTGATCCAGTTAGTCACTGAATGCCCCTGCCCCCACCCCCGTAAGAAGACCAGTTGTCTCCTAAGGGAACCAATCTGCCAGGTTGCATGGTATGCTTGGGACACAGAACTCAGAGGCACTGGGCCTCTAGTTCTCTACACAGTTGGAGACAGCCATAGTTTTCTGGGGCCACGGCTGCTGACTTTTCAAACTGCTGGGGGATTCTTGACCTCCGGCTCTGCCCCAGGCCCCATGCTCACCTCATCCCTTCTCCCAAGGTCCCGCTCCGCCTCATTCCACCCCTGAGCACAGCATGTCCTCACTCCTCCCTGCCTTCCTCCCAGCCTCCCTGCACTCCATGAAACAGCTGATTGCAGCAGGCAGGAGGCACGGAGAGGGAATGGGG
The DNA here is from genome assembly GCF_003597395.2 of Chelonoidis abingdonii. Lineage (NCBI taxonomy): Eukaryota > Metazoa > Chordata > Testudines > Testudinidae > Chelonoidis > Chelonoidis abingdonii. The sequence goes on along the minus strand of NC_133775.1, from coordinate 47,673,418 downwards.
AGGCGCTGATCTCCAGGGCCCGCCAGCAGGTGCTGGGGGTGGTGGGAGAGGGCGTTAGAACATTGCGCAACTTTAAATGAGCATGTTCTGTAATAGAACAGTGACTTAATAACAAAACAGCTTTAACCGGGACGACTTTAAGTGAGAAGTGAAGAGTTACTGTATATGCTCTCACACATTATATATGAGAGAAAGAGAGTTGTTAAAGACAACTGTCAAAGTTTGTAACAGTGCAAAAGTAGCACATGAATATATTTTCCTGAAGGCTTCCTCATTAATATTTCAATGCACGGACAAAGTGTTATCTGCAAGAGTTAGTCTACTCTATTTTGCTGTGACTTTGTTTTTCTTTTGATATATAATTTAGTTTTCATAGGAGTTAAGCAGCCCCAAAGGTTGCTAAAAGACAAGGCTTACTATACATATCAATCAGTTTGAACTTGGAAAAATTTCAAACTATTTGAAAATAATAATAAAAAAAAGGAATGCAATTGCTTTTTTAAAGGAACTGTTGTAGATAATCTTTCGAGGGCAACCCAGTGTGCACCATTCACATTTTGCAGGCTGCATACCACATAACTCTCACTTGTCAAATGCCATGATACCCTTTAAAGCACCCAAAGAAAGAATGCAGAAGGTAGTGAGCCAAACATTTGAAGAAAATTTGTAGACGTACAGCAAAAATAGGGACTACTGATCCTCAAATGTAATATGATTTCTGCAACATTAATGAACTGTTTCCAATACATTTTTGGTGAAAAAATAAATTTCCATTCTAAGTCGGTTGTGACAATGGGCTTGCTTCTGCATCCAATGAAGTGAATGACAAATCTTTAATTGAATGCCCTGTTATGGGAATGATACCATATGTGCATAACTATTAAATATATTGCATATATTTTATATTGTTGACAAATGGTTCAAATAAAAGGAGTAGTGAAAGGAGCAGTGGAGGTGGGGAGTCTTCCAGGTCTGCCTAGAAAGCTTGCACAGAAAATACCAATCAGAGCCTAGCAGGCTCTGTTAAAGAGCTACAGGGTCTAAGCAGGTGAGTTCTTGGCTGTGTCCAGAGGAGAAAGGAAAGTGCTCCTGTCTGGTAAGCAGAGCTTAATGAGAGATAATGGATAAAAGGAGAGGGACTATGGAGAAGACGGGTGCTCTTCCCTGCGCTTATGAGCTTGTCACAGGTATGTGGCTGCTGTTTGCAGTGTCCTTAGGTTAGAGCCTGGAGTGATGGCAGGTAGAGCCAGGTTCTCCCACCAGCCATTAGGAGAGTGGTCTAAGCACTAAGAAGGGGACAGGCTCACTTACAAGCCTGAGTGAAGGGCAGGATTTAAAAGCCCCAGAGTAGGGAGGAAGATCCTGGAGAGGGTATATTGTTGTTTGAACTTTTGCTACCACAGAAGGGTTTCCTCCATTTGACAATGTGACTTGACCAGAGGGTTGTGCTACTAAAGACCTGTCTAGCAAGGTTGGCAACCTACAGGGAATGCAAGAGCAGAAAAAAGGTTGCAGCAGCCTGGTGGATAGGAGGGCTAGTTCAGTGGTTTGAGATTGATTTACTAAACCCAAGGTTGTAAGTTCAGCCCTTGAAGGGGCTATTTACAGGGTTGGTCCTGCTTTGAGTAGCAGGTTGGACTAAATAACTTCCTGAGATCCCTTTGAACCCTGATATTCTATGATTCTACCTGACTGACAGGAGTCACTCAAGAGGTGAATGTCCCTGTTGCACACACAAATAGTACTGAAACAGTGATGATAGATAGAGTACTGCAAAGTTATTTTCTCAATCTACAGTCCAAATCTCTTGAATGTTTGTCTTAAGAATTCTAACACGCTCTTTGGGGAGGGATGCGAGTGATAGTTCATGAATCTGAACTCTCTAAAAGGAAACAAAATAGAAGATCTGCCTCTAATGAGGCTCATATACATATAGCATGTTATAGACTGCTCATGTACTGTGCTTCCTGATTATTCTTAATAAATTTAACTCATGATTGGCTGTGCCTGCATATGCAGTGCATACACAGCAGCTACTCCCCACAAAAGTTTGAAGTCAGTACAGATAGGTGATAAAATGAGATTCCTGAATAATTCATCTGTTAATGCTTCTCTAATCAGCGAAGACAACAAAGATAAGCAGTAATTTTGAGAAGTTTTACTTGAATCAGTATTAAAGCTCTTAAGGGGCTTACACATATTGACTAGGTTTGTGGGACACGCATATTCCTATGCCAAAAGCTACAAGGACTGTGAGAGATTGGCCGAGGAATATAGCAGAAAATGAAAGCTAATACCGTAAGAGATGGTAAAGTAAGGGTACGTCTACACTGCACGATTATTTCGAATTAGCTTAAACCGATATTACAAAACAGATCTAATAAAATCGGTTTAGCGCGTCCACAGTGGGATCACAAAATCGATTGTTTCTCCTGGTCCAAGGTCCATCGATTTTCAGGAGCGTGTTGACTTGTGAGTACTGTTCCTAGCTATCCCATAGTTCACTTCGGGTTGAGAGACAGTGGCCTGATGGCAGAACATGCCGGGTGGTCTGAGTTCGCCTCACCCTCCTTTGTAAGGGAGAGAAAACCCTTTTGCTCTTTTTCCCGGAGTCATTGAGCAAACGCATAGCCCAGCATCTGGACCTTGAGATAAAACAGTATCCCTGACCGTTGTCAACAGCCTCGATTACTCTCTGCCAGCGCATTCAGTACACTAGGGTACTATTTACTAGTACTAAGGAATTATTCTATTTTACTTCTCTTTTTCTTATTTACGTGCTGGGGGTGAGGGAAGAGATGACGAGCTGTTTCCGTGAGCACGCAAGACACGTGTGTATTAGATAACAGAACATTGGACGTTAGCCAAGAATTGAAATGTTTTCAGATATGGTGTGGAGACTGTAGCTGTAGTCCTCATACGCCCTCTCTGAGGCATCCGTTTGGTCTTCTGGGCTTTCCCGTTACGGTGTCACGCACGCTGTGTATTTGGGTTTATTTTTCAGAACGCGTTTGATTTCCTGTTCTTTAACGAGAGCTCTGATAAAGCAGATTTGTCTCACTACAGCGATCGATCTGTATTCCGTAAGGTTCAATGCAGAAGCTATTTTGCATTTGACTGCATCGTCCACCATCTGCATCAGAGCTGGACCGTGAAGCGGCGAAATTGTCATTCTAAAGGTCTCGGGCTTTTCTGTTTACCGGCACTCCGCATCCAAGTTCGGATTGCTGGCGCAGGCAGTGTCCGCTCGCGCGGTGACAGTGTAAGCCCCGATGGCCTTTAGGATACCTGACTAGATTCTGCTTTTGAGTGGCTCGAATGATGTTCGATTGTCCGTCACGAACCCTAATCCGAGTTATCACTTTCGAATTTAGCGCTACTCCTCTCGTCTGGGAGGAGTTCCGAAATCGATTGGGAGCCGTTTAACTTGATATTAATGACGGCGTCGTGTGAACGGGTACAGCGTTAAATCGGTATATCGGCCATTAAACCGATTTAAAGTCGCAGTGTAGACCTGGCCTAAGAAAGCAGACAGAGTTCTCTGTTTCCTGGCTTGTAGGAGCTTGCTCTCAAACAGCTCTCCCTCTTTCTTCAGTTGTTCAGTGAGAGCTTTCCTTCTGTTTCAATCTACCTTAACCAAGCATCATTCGAGCCTTATAGAAGAAAAAAGGAGGGGGGTGTTCTCACACAGAACCAGTGAAACGAAAAGAAGAGGGAACTGTTACACACATACACACACTCTATTGCTATTACAAAGACATTTGTCTGTTTTCCTTGCGTGATGTTTCCAGCCTTTTAAGCAGTGTCAGTGGTCTGCAGTTTGTCTGTACATGAATAGGTGGCATGACTGAATAAATTAAGCATGCACTATGGATCTGGAGCAAATCTGGATGATCAGATAAGGTATCATTAAGTATGTGATCTGATATATGAAGTCATATCAAAATGTTTGCTATGAGATTTGACTCGTCCATCAGTCTTAAGTACTTAAATGGCCCTGTTACTGTAGTGGCTGGACTCCTCACAACACACCAGTGAGGTAGGGGGTACTAGGATTCCCAAATTACAGATGAGGAACTGAGGTACAGAGATATTAAAGCAGATTTTTTTAAAGGTATTTAGGGATGTAAAGATGTAGATAATCACCTAATGAGATTTAGTGCTGAGGTGCGTGTGTGGGGAGGAGGTTGTTTTGTTTTTTTGGAAAATCCCACTAGATATCTATGTGCATTTTTAGGTACTTTAAGCTTTTGATGCCCTAAATGACTTGCAATAGAGCGCAATATTCCTGAGCTGTTGATGTCCGTGGAGACTACAACAAAAGACAGTGAAGAAATAGCCCATAGAATGATTTGATGTACAACGAGTGCTGTATTGAGGAACTTAAATGTTATGTTTTTGCTGCAGCTGAATAGCATACATATCAGGTCTGTTTCAAGGGATATAAGGATATATAAAGCATGAGTGGGGAAAATAAATGTGAGTGTGACCAATTCATAAGAATAAAGCAAAGCACAAAGCATTTCACTGTTTTTGTGGCCTTATCTTGATTAAAGGGAAAAATCAACCTAAGCTACACAATTCGAGTTATGTGAATAGCATAACTCAAATCGACATAGCTTAGATCTTCTTACTGCGACATCCACACTACGCGAGGTTGACGAGAGACACTCTCCCATTAAGTCCCTCTTACTCTTCTTGATCAGCTGGAGTACACAGGAGAGCAATCTGCAGTCAATTTAGTGGGTCTTCACTAGACCCACTAAATCAACTGACAATACATTGATTTACTGGAAGATCGACATTCTGGCAGTGTAGACAAGCCCACAAAGGTTATCCTTTACCAGGGACAGTGTAAATGGTACTCATAATGAATATATACGGAATAAAAAAGCCTCAGAGCAATTGAGATATCAAAGTAAGAAAGAAGAGGCAAGGCAATGGGAACCCAGCAGAGGATCTAAACTTTGAGTTCCCTCTCTAAAAGATTATTGAGTCATCCACTGTGGCATCTATATGGAGTTCACGGGGACCTTCCTAGGGCCAAAAATGTCTTGTTGTGATCACTACTTCATTTGAAATGTCTTCAAATCTTACCTGTGATTTGTGTCTCAGCAGTACTATGAACCTGTTTGCAAGGACTGGTATCCTAGAACAGAATATAAATGATGACAATGAACCATCTACTTGATCTGAATATCAGAAATTCTAGAAATCAAATAAAATCACACCTCTGACCATACTCATGTACCAGGCATTCTCTGCCATCTTGAATTAACAGGGGAAAGAGTACAAATCTCTGGTGGCAACAGCACAAGTAGAGTACAGTCAGCATTGTAGGAGGTAGGAGAGAAGAAATTCTTCTTACTGACCAAAATGGCTGTGGCATTGTTTAATACATTTCTGGGAAGGCAACTTCCAGTCCTTGCTCATCCAGCCCTCCTCCTGCAGTGACAGTGAGGCTCCTTTCTCTCTCATGAGCTGGTGTCACCAGGAGTTCTCGGCAGACTGCCACCTCTGCACTTTTCCAGATGCAGGTTGCAACACGATTTGCCCAGCCAGCCCTCTGTATGCTGGGGCAAATTTTGTGTCATGATGACCCTGTGATGAGTTGTAATGCTAGTAATGGAAGTTTGGCCCAGTTGCCCTTCCATCTGTATGGAAGGACTGCAGGGTCAGATTTCAGTGGTGGTGTATCCACATAGCAAGAGCAACACTCTGGACCACTCTGGCAACAGCTGTACAGGTTTAATACAGGACCACTGCTTGCAGTGGTTGAGCCATCCTCACCGTCCCAGCTTCCCGGCCTGTGGAATTTTGACCAAGTTTAAAATCCTGGAGGAAGGGGCATGCGCCCCACCAGACCCCCTAACTAGCACCACTATTCGCTGGATTGCTCCACCGTCTTCATTTGCCATGAAGACTGTTTACTATCAAAACATTTGGTAACAGTGTCCCCAACTCTAACTTTCCATCTTAAATTTACTTCTTTTTTATCCAGATCATGTTCTTTTTCTCCTGCAAGAAAATCCATGCTTAAATTAGAAAATAAATTAAAATTAAGTGAAAGGATATGATTCAGAGCATAAATTAGCCTCTGATTTGGGGGGGATTAGATAAAATCCGTGGGCAAGTAATTCCAAAACAAGTCATGCTGGGGTTTCTTTCAAGTCTCCGTAGCATTTAGCATGACCACGAAAAACACTAGGTACAAGACTCTTAGGACCATTTATTCTGCACTTCCTGTTCTTATGTGGTTACCACCTCCTCCAGCCCATAAAATCTAAACCCCATTCTGTTTGTTTTATTTGGCTACATGCCATGGTTTATGCATCATATATGAATGAAAGCATATTACTTATTATTCAGTATATACTCTTTAAAACCTTGGTACACTGTGGAAAAAATGTTCTAAAATTGTGAAATGAAATGCAGAAGGGAGTTTGCTTGGATGTGACAAATCTCTCTCTCTGTGTGTGTGTGTGTGTGTTTATATATATGTGTGTATATATATTGATTAAGATAAGCTCTGAGGTCTTGTTAATCTTATCATCATTATGCAGTGCTCTCTATTTCAACATAAACCTGAGAGGAGATCTTTCTAAATTTTTCAGGACGATGTACATGAATTCAGATGATGTGCACTATATGCCTTCATTGTTTCAGGTGACTTATCTAAGGATGTCATAGCTTTCCTACTAAGATCTGAACCTTAGAGTTCAGAAAATGAGATGCTAGCATGAAACCTCCAAGCTTAATTACCAGCTTAGATCTGATAGCGCTGCCACAGCCAGGAATTAAAACGAAAACCCAAAATACCCTTCCTGGGGGACCGCAAGGACTCATATGCCATAGACCGAGAGGAACAACCTCCTCCCTTTCCTTGTACTTCCTCTCCTGGATGACCCTGAAAAGATCACCTTTATATCACCACCATTCAATAGTTAGACAGACTCAGTCTCCTTGACGCCCAACTAAAAAAATCCATACAAGTTTAAAAAGAAAGCTTATTATCAAAAGGAAAGAAAAGACAAAAAAATGGTCCTCTGTATCAACGGTGACAATATACAGGAATTATTGGCTTTAAAAGAAAAAATGAATAAACAGCCTTATCCAAAAAGAAATCACAAGTTAAACATCCAGCAAACCACACACAGGTAAATACAAAAAAAAACAATATTAGCCTATTGTCTTTCTACCTTTTTGTACTTACACTTGGAAACAGAAAATTAGAAAGCCCGTGGAGATAGAGTGATCCCCTCAGAGGACTACAGAGCAAACAGAGACGGAGACAAAGAAGCACACACACCAAAACTTCCTCCCTTCAGATTTGAAAAATCTTTGTTCCTGATTGCGGTGCTCTGGTCAGGTGTTTGGTTCCCTTTAGTTAACTCCTTTACAGGTAAATAGAAACCTGAACCTCTTAGCTATCTTTTATGGACAAAGGATGTCATCGTCTTCAGTAAAGAAAGGACAGTGCCTTGAATGTTGTCTTATCATAAGCAGTTGCTGCTAGGTATCTCCACTTCATTCACACCAGTCGAGGCCTAATTGAAAGTGAGCGAATCAAAGCATTGACAATAAATTATACATAGTTTCATTCTGGCTGAAAATGAAAAATAAGGAATTCCTAAATCAACAAATAAAATCTGAGACATCACAATGCTACAGCTAAAAGTGAGCTGGAATGGCTCTCAAGCTCTAAACTATTATTTGCCGCTAATGTTAAATCCTGAACACCTTTGCAGAATAGGCCAATGTTATCAGCATCAGTGGCAAGCATTTTTTTTACTTATGAAAACCCACCAGCACTGATCCTGTCTTCGCTGTGAAATAAATATCACGTGAAACAATAAAACTATAATTTTTCCATCAAACCACCATTGTCATTTTATTGCATCCTTACTCACATGGTTATTAACAAATATGCATAGGTAGTCCTATTCCATAGACAAGACACAGAACTTTGCCGGTGATGGGATAAATAAATAGTTGTGAAAACAATTTAAATTGAATCAAAATATTGATATGTTTTAAGATTTGTTAAAGTTTCTGTAAACGTTAATGAAATTAGCTGGTTCTGCAAACTCGGGGTGTTTGTGGTGTTTCTCCAATATTACTTTTTTTGTGTAGCTGTTCCACTTCATGTAGTCAGAGATCATATGTGGGGTTTTTTTCAGACTTAGTGAGTCTTATATTGAAAATTCTGATTCAAATGAAAGTCCAACTCCCAAACTGTTTATTCTACAGGAATTGCTAAAAAATACCAAGTTTCTTTTACCTCCATCTTATCTTCAAATATTCTACTAAAAGTCGTGAGTACAAAGGAAAGCAAAGTAATTCGGCTATGGAGGAGCGTGTGGGTTGGTAGTTTACAGATGTGGATTGCTGGGTCTTTTTGCTCCTCGGCGTGATGGGACAAGCCTATCTGCTGAGTCCTAATCGTTCCTCCCTTCTAACTAGAGGGCAGTGAGTACAAAACGGGAAAATAGTAAAATCGGCTATGATAATCTTTGCTGTGTACTACTGTGGTGAGGCTGGTCTATTTAAATGGGCTATTTCATCCGACTGGTTAATTCAATTATCTAAGTACGGGAGCCTGTATAAATTTATTGCAAGTTATATACTGTATGTTCTCTTTTCTATATAAAGCTTTCTTTTTCAAAACTGGCGAAGTTTCTTTTTTCTAGTAAGGCATAGAAATGACACCTCGTAACTGGTATCCGGTCCCCCTCACGGACAGGGACGAAGAGCGACCGGGGAAGATCAGCCGAAAGCCAAGCTGTTGGGGATTTATGCAGTCCTCAATGTACTAGGAAGAACGCTTATCTCTGGAAGCAGAGAAACAGGTTATCTGAGTCCCCCAGGGGAGGGTTGGGGACACCAGAGAGAGGAAAGGGGGGTCAGGCCCTATCAATTCCTGACCTGGTGGCAGCCTATCAGATCTAAGCTAGAGATTAAGCTTAGAGGACTTCATGCGAGTACCTTATATTTGAACTCTAATGTTCAAATCGAGGAATAATACTACGACATGGTGGCAATTATATTATAGTATAGAAAATTCTTCTGAAGTTGCTAACATTTCAACAACATTTTTTTCAGTTTTTTCAACTACTTGAAACATTGAATAACAGTGCATCATGAACATAAACCTGCTGGATAAAAATTATATTTTAAGTATTTATGAATGACATAATCAAGTGTCCCAGGAATTATTTTTACCTGAAGTATTGGAGCTACTTATGTGATACTGCACTCAAGACAAACTGAAAAACTATGTTGGAAAGGTAACATGAGAATAGGCTGACCTCACTAATCAACCTTATAAAACTACCATCACGCAAATTAGATTCAATTTGTGCTACTGCTTCCTATTATATTTTTTGCCAAAGATAATCACAAAAACATTTTAATACAATTTATTTTCTGTGCAAGTGATTATCTCTGAGAACTTATGGCGGACAGGAGAAATCCCAGAGGTCTAGAAAAGAGTAAAGTAGTATCTATCAATAAAATGGGAAATAAGGACAGCCCCCAGGAATTACAGATACATTTATTTGAACCCAGTTTTATTTTTTGCCTTCACAACATACCCTGGCAATGAGTTCCTCAGATTGTGCATTGTGTGAGGAAGTGCTTCCTTGTGTTTGTTTTAAACCTGCTGATCCCTGGTTGCGGTGTTTAGTCTTTCACATAACACTTCCTTATTCACTTTCTCCAGACAATTCATGATTTTATAGACCTCTGAAATTCCCCCTCCCACTCTTAATCATCACTTTTTTCTAAGATGAACAGTCCCAGTCATTTTAATCTCTCTTTCCAAGGAAACTGTTCCATATCCCTATTCACTTTTGTAGCCCTTCTCTGCAATTTTTCCATTTTGAATATACTTTTTTGAGATGGGAAAACCAGAACTCCACACAGTATTCAAGGGGTGTGTGTGTGGTGGGGGGGCATGGATTTGTACAGTGGCATTATATTTTGTCTTATCTATCCCTTTCCTAATAGTTCCAAACATTTTTTAACTGCCACTGCACATTGAGCAGATGTTTTCAGAGAACTATCTACAATGATTCCAAGATCTTTCTTGAATGGTAACAGCCAATTTAGACTCCCATCACTTTGTAAGAATAGTTAAGATTTTCTAATGTGCATTACTTTGTATTTATCAACATTGAATTTCATCTGGCATTTTGTGAGATTCATTTGTAACTCTTTGCCATTAGCTTTGGACTTAACTATCTTGATTAACTTTGTATCACCTGCAATTTTTGCCACCTCACCGTTTACCCCTTTTTCTAGATTATTTATGAATATGTTGAACAGCCGTGGTAGTAACACAGATCCTTGAGGGTACTCTGCTATTTACCTCTATTCTCTGTGAACACTGACCATTTATTCCTCTCCTTTTGTTTCCTATCTTTTTGACCAGTTACTGTTCCATGAGAGGACCTTCCCTCTTATCCTATGACTCTTTGCTTTGCTTAAGAACCTTTGGTGAGACCCTTGTGAATGGCTTTCTGAAAGCCCAGGTACACAGTATCAGCTTGTCCACATCTTTCTTAGCTCCCCGCAAAGAATTCTAATAGACTGCTTGATTGAAAGTAGAATAGAAAATTATCAGAAATATAGATGAATGCAATTTTGGGGAGGAAGAGTCAACATGGTTCTTGTAAAGGGAAATCATACCTCCCCAATTTGCCTGGTACTGAATTTAGGCTTACTGGTCTATAATTGCCAGGATCACCTCTGGACCCTTTTTAAAAAACATTGGCATCACATTAGGTATTCTCCAATCATCTGGTACAGAGGTTGATTTAAGTGACAGGTTACCTACCACTGTTCTGAAGGAGCTCAAATACGAAATTGCAGAACTCTTGGGTGCGTGCTAACTGGTCCTGGTGTCTTATTACTTTTTTAATTTGTCAATTTGTTCCAAAACCACCTCTACCGAAACCTTAATTTGGGATAGTTTCTCAGATTTGTCACCTAAAATAACGGCTCAGATGTGGGTCTCTCCCTCACATCCTCTGCAGTGAAGACCAATTCAAAGAATTCACTTAGCTTCTCCACAATGTTTTTGTCTTAAGTGCACTTTAAGCCTCTTGATTGTCCAGTGGCCTCACGGATTGTTTGGCAGGGTTCCTGTTTCTGATGTATTTTTGCTGTTTTTGTATCCGTATCTAGTTGCTCTTCAAAATTCTTTTTTGCTGTACCCAATAAAACTGTAGCAAGACAAGTGCAAAATACATGCTCCTTTCTTCTTGCTCTCTAAGATTTGACTTCTAACTTTTAAAGGATGTCTTTTTTGTCTCTAACCACCTCTTGAACTCTGAGACATAGTTGCATTTTTTTTTGCTCCTCTTGCTGTGGTGTTCTTTTTAATTGGTGGGGGTGGTGATTGCTTGGGGAATACATATAGTGTAAATCTCTATTTATGGTGGTTTTAAGAATGTTTTGCAGGCATTTCACTCCTCTCATGGTTCCTTTTAATTTCCATTTAACTAGCTTTGTCATTTTTGTGTAGGTTCCCTTTTTTAAGTTAAATGCTCTTATAGTGGGTTTCTTTGGAATCCCCCACCCAAGGCTGTTAATAGTGACCATAATTAAATTAAATTTACTGAACAGTTCAGCTATAGTCACCCCTTGGACCAGATGGTATGCACCACTTAGGACTAAGTCAAGAATTGCTTCTTCTCTTGTGTGTTCCAGGAAGTAGTCAGTCATTAATGATATCTGGAAATTATGTCTTCACTCCATCCTGAGGAGGCATACCCAGTCAATATGTGAATAGTTGAAATCCCCCATTATTACTGCGGTTTGTTTTGTTTGCAGCCTCTCTAATCTCCCCGACTATTTCACAATCACTGTCACCAGCTGGGTTATGTGGCCTATAGTATATTCACTCGTGGAATTTCTATTCATAGAGACTCTGTGGTACTGTTTAATTTTTTTTAAGATTTTTATTATATTTGGCTGTTTTTCTTTCTTTCACATATAGTGCGACTCCCCACTAGCGTGACCTACTCTGTTCCTATATATTTTGTACTCTGGCATTACTGTGTCCCACTGATTATCATTGTTTCACCAAGTTTCTGTGTTGTCTATTATATCAATATCTTCATTTAATAGAAGACACTCAAGTTCTCCCATCTTAGTATTTGGACTTCTAGTATTTGTGTGCAAGCACTTATGACATGTGGCTGCCTTTTTGTGATGTAACTGAGTGGACTTTTCTTACATGGTTTACCTTCAGTCCCTAACTGTATTTTATCAACTTCTGTCGTCTCCTATTTACTAGGATATAGAGTATCCCCTTTTAAAAAAAAATCCTTCCCTAAGGAAAGTCTTTCTGAACCATATGCTCCTCTACATCTGTCTGCTTTCCCCCAGCCATTAGTTCTTCTACCACCTTTTTTTAAGTTTACATTCCAACAACCTGGTTCCATTTTGGTTTAGGTGGAGTCCATCTTTTTTGTATAGGCTTTCCCTTTCCTCAAATGTACCCTGGTTCCTAATAAACCTAAATTCCTCCTTCTGAACACCAACTCATCCATAGATTGAGACACTGAAGTTCTGACTGTTTAACTTGCCCTGTTTATAGAACTGGAAGTATTTCAAAGAATGCTAGAAAAGAGATAGTGGACTTTAATTTCTTATATAGCAAGCTAAATCTGACCTCTAGAACCTCTCTCCTACTCACATGACCTTCTCATAAACAAGGGAAATATAGCCTAGATGAATCTACTATAACTGGATGGAAAACTGTGCTCAATGATATCAATGGTTCACAGTTAACCTGGCAGGGCATATTGAGTGGAATCCTACAGAGCTCTGCCTTGTGTTCAGTTCTATTCAATATCTTCATAAATTATTTGGTTAATGGCATGGAGAGTATACTTGTAGAGTTTGTGGGCCATCCCAAACTGGGAGGGGTGGTAAGCACTTTGGGGGACAAGATTAAAATTCAAAATTACCTTGACAAATTGAAGGAGTGGTCTGAAATAAACAGGATGATATTCAGTAAGTATAAATGAAATATACTACACTTAGGAAGGAACAATCAGTTGCACAAATACACAATGGGAAATGACTGCATAGGAAGGGGCACTACAGAAAAGGATCTGGGAGTCACAAACTAAATATGACTCAACAATATAATATTCTTGCAAGAAATGATCATCTTTCTGGGATATATTAGCAGGAGTGTTGTAAGCAAGACGTGAAGTAATTCTTCTATTCTGCTCAGCACTGATAAAGCCTCACCTGGAGTACTGTGTCCAGTTTGGGGTACCAGACTTCAGGAAAGATGTGGACAAATTGGAGAAATTCCAGAGGAGAGCAACAAAAATGGCATGTTGAAAATAAGACCTGTAAAGAAAGAACTGGGGGAGAGGAATAACTTTGTTTACTCCAGAGGAGAGAAGACTGAGGGACAACATAGTTTTCAAGTATGTAAAAAGTGGTTATAAAGAGGAGAGTGATACATTGTTCTCCTTAACCACTGAGGATAGGACAAGAAGTAATGAGCTTCAATTGCAGCAAGGGAGATTTAGGTTTGACTTTAGGAAAACACATCCTAACCATAAGGATAAGTGAGCACTGTAACAAATTACCTAGGAAGGTTGTGGAGTCTGTCTAACCTGGTCTAAGTAATCCTTAGTCCTGCCTCAGTGCAGGGGACTGGACTAGATGTATTGAAATGCCTTTCAGCCTACATTTTTATGTTTCTATTTTTACTGTGTTTTACCACTTCAAGCATTTAGAAGTGCAGAAATTTGGTTGGTCAATTCCACCTTTTACACCTTTGGTTACAGGGACTATGACTTGAAAGGATTGGGAATGGTGAGAACCAGAGCACAGAATATTAAAAAGATTAAAAAATAGTAACTTTTTACTCTAAAGAACGTTGCTATTACAAATATAGTCTGTCAATGGCCATTAACGAAAAAGGACTAATGGTATAAAGAATATTGTGATGGTCATTGTTACAAAATAGCTTCTTTAATATATATATATACCTATCTAGTAGTAACACCTGTAGTATGGTAAAGTGTATTGAAACATTATTGTGTAATTTTAATATCAGTGTGAGTCTGGGTCTCTTTCCAGTAGCTGAACCTCATATAAAGGTTTATGAGTTTGCTTTTAATCTCACATATCTAGACATTTAGCTCACAGTAGAAGCTAAAGTTTTTAGATCCAAACACCCAGGTTCAGTCCATAAAGAGGACCCAGTTAAGGGGTTCTTGCACCCACATATGCTAACAAGGAATATAATGTTGAACTTGAATGGCTTCTTTCTTTACTTCCTGGAATTTCTCAGCAAAAGAAATGTCAGGCAATACCTCATTTGAGGTTGTGCAAGGTTTATACTATCATCTTTCCTATTTAATAATTATATATATTAGAGAGATTATCATGAGGAGTCTTAGTGAAGCCCTATAGGTTGCAGTGTGTTCTGAATACAGATGACACGCATCTCAAAACAATTAAAGCTGCCTGGGGCTGCTATAACTGAAATTTTTCTGCCAGCAGTATTCAGGAAGATGTATATTATTCACATGGCCCACTGTACATGCAATGAAGTGGTGCATATTTCCACTAGGCACCTTCAGGGACTTGGTGCAGGAAGCAGAAGTTGAATATCTATGCACTCAAACAACCATGACCACTAGTTGGATATTAGATTGATGACATGCTTCCACTGAATTTCTGCTCTGAGGCAATGATCGGTCAGCCAGCCTGCTGTATGAACAAAACTACTGCTAGAGTTCTTTATACAGAAGATGGGTTATATGCTGTTGTGGCTGTTTATAATAGCTGGGGCATACTGCAGTCAAAATACCTTGCTTTTAGCTTGTGACTTACCAGGACACACAGTTCATACCATCACCTGCCTTATTTTCTGCATTTAGAACTTCATGGGTTGTTGCACTAATCTGTCTACACTGGGTGGCAATAGCTGCTGTAAATCAACTGGCAGTTATTTAACTTAACACAGACTCATAAAAGTCTGTTCTGTTTACTTGTTACTTATAGAATAAATTGTAAATTGGGCACTTAATATGTAAGGCATTTATAGCACATTTTAATATGCAAATAAAATTGCACATTAAGTAAAGGATGCACATTTTCTGCAATAACATTTAAGTCCTTAAGAGGGTCTGTATAGTCTGTATAGGATTTCATAGAAGATTATTGGCATACACACAACTGTTTTTTTTTTTAAATGTCAGTCTATTAATTTGTAATGCATTCTCATTAATCACTCATTAATGGCTTACAAGGTGTCAGATATCAATGCTTAATTGTACACTGATTTTTGCTAGCATCCATAAAAATACTGAGTTGCTGGTTGTGATGGCTACACTTGGGTAGAAAATACAAAACTAGTCAAATAAAAAAGCAAATTGGCACAATGTATTTAGTTCTGCAATAAATCAACTATTTAATAGTGCAATGAAAATAAAGTCCAAGACTTGTGTCAGTGCTGGCAAAATAAAGGTCATCTATATTCTTAAATCTGCTGAGTGTTGTGTATCCTGGCAGGTTTATAGCCAGCAAGGCAAAGGCAGATGACCTATAGGCAAGATTAAGTGCAGATTTAATGTTTGTGTCAAAATTTTAGAACTTCTCTTTGGGATGATGATTCTGTAAGGGGCTAGTGTAAATAGAGACTAAAGCTTACATATGTAGATTGAGCTCTATACCATAAAGTAAGACTTTTTTAAAAAATGTGGAAAACATTTACTAGTTTCTACAAGCTAATGGAAACAGGCAATAGCTCTCCACAACAGCTGTAGTTTGGGAGAAGGCCTTCTATAATAGTCCATATGGTGTCTGAGAATAAACAGCACATAAAATAGGAAACAGGTTGGAGTGATTCATCAGTGTACAAAGAAAATATGGTGGTTGTCAGCCAGTTAGTAGGAAAACAAGAACCTTTTAATAATACATAGGTTATAACTAGTGAGGTTCCAAATGCTCTTAGTTCTCAATGAAACTGATGGAGATGCTGCAGACCACCTCTCATCTTGCCCTTAGATTTTGCCTGCGTACATAATCCTACTGTGATGAGTGTTTGAAAGAGCTTGGTACTAGATCATGCCTACTTGCCACAGTCTATAGTAAGGAGTGGAGGGGTGCAGAATCACCTGCCTTAAGTGGAACACTAGGAAGCAGTCTCCTGAAGCTCTTGGCATGCAGATGCAGTGCAACTACTTTAATGGGAGGAGGTAATAAGATGCCTAGTATGTGAATGGATGGCTGGGGTTGAGCCTGCTTTCTCTCTACTCCTTCAGGGCATCGTCCTTCCCCAGCACAGTAGAGATGGACATTCTTATGCTTATAAGAAGCACATGGAATCTTTTTAAAGGAGATAAGGCAATATGCTGCATTTATTGAGAGTACAATTTAAGTATTAAAATCAGCATATGCTTCCATTTTTTCTCTCTCTCTCACATACATGCATAATCTCCAAAAAGGTTCTGCAGCTAGATTTTATAGTTACCAGTCCTTAATGTCGCTCTCTCAGTTCCAGTGGCCAGCTGAAACTGCACAGAAGGGAGGGGAACTGGGCCTCTGTCAAACGCGTTCAAAGCTTCAATTTTGATGCAGAACAAACCCAAAGTCCCATGGCAATACACCCTTCTTTTATAGTGATACTTCCCATACAAGTCTATAGACCTTGCTCTGTCACACTGGAGCTGTCTTTCACAAGCTATTCAAGGTTGCTCTTAATTAGCATTATTTTGAGTTGTTTTCAGGAGGATCTGCAACTGTTTCTTACCTGTCCCTTTGGCTCAACTCCTTATCTCATCCTATGGGTGTATGCCTTTTCTTTAGGGTCGTCAATCTGTCATCCGGGTGATTGATGATAAAGTTGAAACCTCTTGACTTCTCCACTCCCTTCTTGACCATCCAGCCCAGATGCCCTTTCTCAGTTAATTACCATACATTTTTCCTTCACACCAAACAGTAAATAAGGCAATTAAAGACATAAAATCTCCATCTCTCTAAGAACAGATGTTAACACAATCAGCAAAAAATAAACTCAGAACAATTTCTTCTTACTAATTCAAAGCTAGCAAAATGGAGTATAAGGCAAAATAAGCAAAATGGAGTACAATTTTACTTGAGACAATTTCTTCCCATTAGGCTTTTGGCCTACAAGCAGTCCCAGTTATTTGTTCAGTGCAGGGATTGTGATTCTACCTGGCTGTGACACAACCTGTATTATACACTTCCATAATCACAGTCTCTTTCATGTAGCATAAAGGAATATCCAAATTTCCTACTAACAACCATCATGGCACATTTCCTTCTACGGTGAGATTTGATTGTTAATGGAAGACTCAAATGAGCCTCTTTTAACCAAGACAAGCAGAACATAGACCCTGTGAATGACTGAAATCAATAGTTAGCAGAACTATACTAATCCTTCACTCCTATCGAACATCAGATTAGTATTATTCCTTAATCTAGGGGTAGATTCTGCCATCTTCATTCTCACAAAGTATTACTGTGGGTGACTGAATCAAGCCCATAGTAAACTGTAACTGTGGGTTGTGGGTTGTTTTTTGGGTGGGTATTTGATTTTAGGAACATAGGCCTGGAAGGGACATCCTGGGTTACCTAGTCCAGTCTCCTATTATCAGCTGTCATATAATCCCATTTTCTTAGCATTGTGTACATGCCACAGGTGGCATGTAGCCAGGTTTCATCACTGAATTTGGTCTGCT
This sequence comes from Chelonoidis abingdonii, assembly GCF_003597395.2. Classification (NCBI taxonomy): domain Eukaryota; kingdom Metazoa; phylum Chordata; order Testudines; family Testudinidae; genus Chelonoidis; species Chelonoidis abingdonii. The sequence continues at coordinate 47,655,674 of NC_133775.1, read as the reverse complement.
ACTTGGATAATGCCCACGTCATACTGATGGGGAGTGTGACATGAACATTTATCCGTGTCCCCCATATAATCCGACTAATATACCCTCTTCATTTCAGGTAAAAAAATAGTCTGCTTCAAGTTTTTTTTTATTATGTGGACCATATCTTAACAGAGAGATTGTCTTGTAGACCATCTCCCCTCCCATTCATGATGTCCAAATCACTTCCTCTCCTATTTGCATCTGACACAACATCCCTGTCGTAACCATAGCAATTCCTTGCAAAGGAAAGCAATATTGGGCAAATATGTAGTGTATTTAAAAGCTGGAAATGAAAAAGAGAGAGATCACCATGTGACAAGTCTGATCACCATTAATTCCAGCTAATGCTATCCAGATATGCCAAGGGGCCATAGTTTGGGAACATCTGACCTAGCAGATTTCCATATCCAAGTTTCTAATGACAGTGCCTCAAACAACAATTTCCTGAAATTTAATTGGGACCATCAGCCTACAAACATTATGCACTGATTGGTGTCCTTGAAAACATTGTGTGTATACAACTAAGGGAGCCATTCTCTTCTCAGCTGCACATGATGGAGCTCTGGTCTCTGGTAGATGTCAGAAGTGGGCCATCAAGCCACCATATGTAAGAAGAGAAGAATATTAGACTAGAGGTTTTCCTGGAACTCTAAGAGAATTTGGTCTCCAGTATGCTGCTTGGTACTGCTGGGGAAAAATGGGAAAATATTTTTCAAACTATAGCTTGTGGTAATCTTGCATAGCTTTCTCTTAATTGTGTGTCAACAGGATCTATGCTCACACTGTTCATAATTCTGAAGAGGGTACTTCACTTGTCTTCAGTGAATGCTAAAGTACACTTATTTCAGGGTGAACTGACTTTAATGCTTCAAAGCATTCATTTGGAATGTTTTCAGGTTCAGTGGCCCTTTCTTTCATTATACAAAAGGAAGTGCCGTTAAAAAGATTAAAATACCACATAACTATAAACTTAACTATGATGCTCAAAGAAGAGGATATAAAAGAATGTGTAATAACTCAGCTACTGGATCCACTGTGCTCATTCACTTCTACATAATAAAGAGTTTATAGAACACGCTGTTCCTATCATTAACCAAGTGAAAGCTTAAATATATTAACACAAAGCCAGCTAATTACAAGATAGTTGGATATATTTTTGTGTAAGTGTAAAATTATATTTATATTATATATATTATGATATATATGTAGATATAATTTACATGTATATTATAATTTTGTAACATATGCACGCATACACAAACACTCAGACTTAACAATATCATACATTAATGCTGGTATTCACTGCACTTCAGTAACTCTATCCAGGCTGCACTGTCTTCCCTATCAACATTTTAATCTCACAGTGATCTTGTTCTGTCATCTAAATGCCCAATAACTTCTACCACATACTAATGGGTTTTCGCTGTTTTTTTTTTTTAATATGCTGTTTATTAAAACAGTCCTATGCAAAGATTCACTGACTTTGCTCAATATTTATTCTTTGACCAACTTTGAAAAAGGAAAATATTTAAGAATAGGACTAAAATAGTCTTTTTTTTAAGGAGAATCTTGTAGATTCCATTAATGGAACCTTGTGTGAGTACTTCTGTATGACTTGATGAAATGCTATTCTATATATTTTTAATCAAAAGTCTTCAGTCATTCACAAAATAACCCTACCTCTCCTACACCAAGGCTCTTGATCCCCAAATACTTTTGAAAATGTAGACCATAAAGATGCAGATAGATGCCCACTAGTATTAAAAATAAAGCAAAAACAAAATAAAAAAAAAACTAAGCAGCCTTTAGACTCTTTTATAAATCCCAGTCAGCCCCCATCTACAACACTAGGTACCTAAATATCTTTCCAGAAATGGAATGACACAACTTCTAAACAGTGGGTTTAACCCATTGTTACCTTAATGGTATTTGCGCTGACCACTTTATAGGTCAAGTCCCAGTCATTAGTCAGCAGCCTCAAATGAAATCCGCAGTCCCTAGGTTGAATGTAGCTGGTTGTTTTGTCTTGGCAGTTCACTAATCCACAGTCATGCCACTGTTGTATGATTTAAAGGGCTTGATCTAAAACTCATTGAAGTGAACAAAGACACTCACTGACAACAGTGAGTTTTGGATTAAGCCCCAAATTACTTTGCTCTTTTGCTAATATAAGAAAAAAATGTAATAACTTTCATTTTAAAAATTTGTGCTCTGACCATTCTGTGCATCCATGTAAAAACAAACTGCTCTGAGTGAGCTTAATAAAGTAGGTGTTCAGACACCATGTAAGGAGCATGGTATAAATGCTGAAGTAGTTGTTACAACAACTCTGCATATAGATAGAAGTATGGCATTGCTTGGCCAGGCTGTGGCATATGTTAATTGATACCTGCCTCATTAACCAAAATTGTTAGTGATCATTTGGTAATCAAATAATAAGTTGCCCAAATTAATTTTTTTTTACAACTGAATTTCACAGTAATATTAGCTCTGTCTACACTAGTTAGTAATGAGCTTAATAGAATTTCTGCGTGTCTTGTGCATTTTTCTCTAGCATAATAATATACTTTAAGATTAGACCTCAGTAATTCACCACTAATACATTATTTGACATATTCAATCATCTCTTTACGTATTGTCTTCGAACAGCTCTCAAATTATTTGTAGATTTATTCATGTCTACCTGAGGATCAATTCATTGCATATACATTGCATAATCATTTTCAGCTGTTAATGATTATACAATTTAAAAATGTGCTTTTAGTGAATATACAATAATTCAAACTTTAATATTAAATATAAAGATTCACCAATAGCTAACTGGGAAGGATCATAAATACTGTCAAAATGCTTTTGAAAATTGAATGACTGTCGAGTATCAAGTATCAGAGGGGTAGTCGTGTTAGTCTGGATCTGTAAAAGCAGCAAAGAATCCTGTGGCACCTTATAGACTAACAGACGTTTTGGAGCATGAGCTTTCGTGGGTGAATACCCACTTCGTCAGATGTATCAGATGTATGTCTGGTAATTTTTTCCACCTTTTGCTAAGCTCTATATTCACATCATTTTTAGATTTCATTGTATTAATATTTACATCACCTCTGACTTTCATTTGCAATTGGGAACAAGTTCTGCTATTATGCATGTGGAGTTCCCATTAAAGTCAATTATAATTCTTTTTTAAATAATGATGTCTGGGTATGGATTTGTACTTATGAAGAATCCTGGCTTGTTGTGAAAGCTATAGAGGACCTCGGCTTCTCTTACTAGTGGTTTCCAGTGTCCTAATTTCCTATTACTTCATAAATAGCTTTTTGCCTGTGACAGTTGTTTCTCAAATATTTATGTAACGCTGCTGCAATTCACATATTTGAGGTTTCTCAGTTTGTGTAGCTAATCAAAATTTGTGTTTAAACCAGACTTGTAACTAGAAAACATCATGAGGGTTCCTCTAACAAGTTCATTTCTACTACAGTAACTGCTGCAGAGCCAATGTGTTGGATAAAAATTTCAGAGATGTCTGCTGCAGCAAATGCAGCCCACCACCTGGATTAAGCAGCTGTATGCAGCATATGGCATCGTGCTGCAGTATACTCTTAAAGTAAAAAATAATTTGAAAGTAAAAGATGGAGTTTGGGTAAGTTGCCTTTTTTCTTCATATGCGATTTCACTGACAGAAGAATTTCATGTTTACCACTGACATAGCTCCATGTTACTGAATATTCTGAAGTTTGTTACTTTCATCACTAATAAAAGTACAAAATCTTTATTACAGAGTTGGGTATTTGACTGGTCCAAAAATAACTGGTCAACTGATTGGCCAAATATTGTCAAAAATGGTCAAATATTTTAAAGCACAATTTTTTTGAACAGTAACAAAAGAATAAGAATTCACAGTTTCCAGTAGGCTTTTTTACGCCTAATTACAAACAAAAAGCAAAACAAAAAAACCTTAATTAACTGAGTTATTTTAACTCAAAAAAAGTGAAACTTAATTAAATGAAGTTCTGAAAAAATAAAGGAATATTACCTTTTTTAGAAATGTTAGTTTAGCATTTAAATGTGAATGTTATTAGACTGACCAATTGCAAAAGAAAATGCGCTTAACCTATGTAGGCATCAGACTAACTCTTCAAGAATCTTGCTTTTCATTAGCTTCTTTTTCAGCTTCAACTGTTTCATCTACTTCTTTGTTATTATCCTCAAATTCATCAGTATCTTCTTCCTCTGCATTTGATGCATATTGGGTCATCTCTTCATCTGCAATTTTCTTCTCTAATCATAAATCGCAGTACTCACTCACCAGGTTCGCAGTACTAGAGATCTTCTGTCCATTTCTGGTTTCTGAATGGATGATTCCCCACACCAAAGAATTTAATTCCATATATGCAGTAGTACAGAGAAATGTTAAAGGAATTTCTGCCACTGTAGCTAGAAGGCAAGGAGGACACAGCCCTTTTCACCATGTTGGAGCTAGCTGTTTTGATTGAACTACAGGGACTGCACTCCACATTGTTTTATGAATTATTGGCTTCCTCTTGCTTTATAATTTGCTACCTCCCTGGCAAAATTCTGATTAGAAGATGAACAAATGGAATTAGTTTCACTTTTATTGCCACTCATATCACTATCTTTATAAAAAGATCTCCATGCTATGTGATGCTGCTGCTGAAGACAAAGGAGAATGGACAGAAGATTTGCATCTTTTTGCTGCAATAATCTTTTTGCTGCAATAATCTACCCGTGAAAGTCACTGGACACATCACAAACTAAAGGAATGTGTCCCTATTCTATTTACTTATGTCCCATACTCAGATGAACAGAAATTACATTAGTTTTAAGAGTTTTTGGTTTTTTTACATGTTTACATCTAGTGTTTAAAAAAACAAACAAACAAACAGAAATCCTGAACAAATGACTTTGCCTTTCTCCAACTCTGCATAACTTCGAGTCATAGCTCTTAATGTCTTGCTACTTTTAGAATGTTCTTTGAATTATGAAGTATCTGTTGTATTTCAGTAAACTGGTAGCCATTCAGTTCTGTTTCTACCTGCTATTGTTCTACAAGATTCCAGCCAATCAAAATATTTTCAAGCATACTGCCCCTTCCCTCCTAGGACCCTCCTAGGCCAGGCAGACAGTATTCAAAGATTACATGGAGGGGGAGAGAGAAGATGGTCTTTCCTCCTTGCAATAAACATGATGGATTCATCATCATCAGGAGGAGGAACAGAGCAGGAAGGAAGGGGCCTCTACAGAGATGTGACATCCCTTCCTTAGCGTAGAACTTTTCATGTTATCAGCAAGGTTTGGCTGTGGAGAAATGGGGAAGTAGGAAAGGGATTTTTATTGAGAGGGGGAGGAGGAGGGTTACTTGGGAACTGGACTGGTTTTTTGCCTTGTTTTGGGTGGGTAAGGTAATAAGCATGATACCTTTGTTTGTATAAGGGAGAGGCTTAATACTTCTCTCTTTGTGTTAGGGGAGGAAGTTTAATGACGGAATCCTTCTCTTCCTCTCCTTTCTCAGTTAACTTCTGAATGTATGTTTAGTCAGTCTAGATCTTAAGCTCTTTAAGGCAGGAACCATGTCTTTTTTAATTTGTTTATTGTGCATTGTAAATGGCTATGTATGCTGATTGCTGGGTATACAAACAAACATATACAGTGTTTGTTCTAGACGATTCCAGACAATCAAGATGCTCAACGCTGAGGTAATTCAGCTTTTTCTCAACTGGTGGCATTAGCATGTAGTAAAGTAAAAGTAACCAAGGCATCTAAGTAGACTTGCTAACAGATGGAACAATGATGCAATGAAAAAAATAGGCTGCTGAATACATTAAGGCATTCTTGCTGGAATAATAGACAATATTTGACTGTGCTCAAATAATCCATGAATTGACATTATTTGACTGATCAATTAACCTGCTTGCCAAGCCTAGGTCGTCATAATAGTTATTACCATACAATTTGCTGTTACAGTAATAACGTTCAGATGTTGTAAAGACATTACTATTTCTAAATGCCAAAAAATATAACTTTCCAAGGGAATATATTTATCTAGACTACAATTAATAGCACTAGAACACAGAGAAGCCCTAAATAAATAATTCATGTGAAATGAGAAAAGCCAAAGGAAATAGAAATTGATGTTTACTTGTCTGGGTGATGAAGTGGAACCAGTATAGTTCCTGTTCAATTGTATCACTGAGTGGAATCTTAGGATGATGTGGTTAACCAATCATCCTTTACAGAAACTAGGTGTACTTTGCCCATTCAAAAAATCCCTAAGGGCATAATAAATATCATCCACTACAATGTTCTATCTCTAATTTCATCGCCAGTGACATTTGTGGTCTTGAGCTGTTAAAGAAGGTTGATTTTATATCTCTATAGTTCTAAATTGCACTAGGAAAATCAATAGAGTAGCCCCCTCCCCGAGACAATCAGTTCAAACCTTTTATTTACTATTGAAAACTGTGTGGTTTTGGGTTCAGTTTTAGGGAGACTTTTTATAATGATTAATGCTCTTCCAAGCTGGTAGAGGTTACTTGATGAAAAGATAACAGAATCATCTAATTCCATTATGGCAAACTTCCAAGGTTAGATTTTTCTGATTTCCTGATCACATCAGGAAGCCCCATGCTCACCTGCAATATTTCCCATTATTATGTTTTTGTCTTGTTAAAGACCTGGTCTACACTATGAGTTTATCTCAAATTTAGCAATGTTAAAATTGAATTAACCCTGCATCCGTCCACACAACACAGCCCTTTTTTTCGATATAAAGGGCTTTTAAAATCGATTTCTGTACTCCTCCCTGACGAGGGGAGTAGTGCTGAAATCAACATTGCCATTTTGAATTAGGGTTAGTGTGGCCACAATTTGACAGTATTGGCCTCCGGGAGCTATCCCACAGTGCACCATTGTGACCGATCTGGACAGCAATCTGAACTCGGATGCACTGGCCAGGTAGACAGAAAAAGCCCTGTGAACTTTTGAATTTTATTTCCTGTTTGCCCATTGTGGAGTGCTGATCAGCATGGGTGACCATGCAGTCCAGAATCAAAAAAGAGCTCCAGCATGGACCGTATGGGAGATACTGAATCTGATCTCTGTATGTGGAGATGAATCTGTTCTATCAGAAGAACTCTGTTCCAAAAGATGAAATGCCAAAACATTTGAAAAAATCTCCCAGGCCATGATGGACAGAGGCCACAACAGGGACTCAACAGAGTACTGCATGAAACTTTAAGGAGCTGAGACAAGCGTACCAAAAGCCAAAGAATCAAATCGACGCTCACAGAGGGAGGGACAACTGATGACTGTAGCTATCCCACAGTTCTCGCACTCTCTGAAAACTATTTGAATTCTGAGCTGAGCTCCCAAAACCTGAAGGTTCAAAAACATTGTAGTGGGTGGTTCAGGATATATGTCATCAGCCTCCCTCCTCTCTCTGTGAAAGCAAAGGGAAAAAATGGTTACTCGCCTTTTTTCAATGTCACCGTATGTCTACTGGATGTTGCTGGCAGACGTGGTGCTGCAGCGCTACACATCAGCATCCCCTTGCCTTGCCTTGCAGATGGCAGATGGTACAGTAGGACTGGTATCCATTGTCATTGTCCCATGGGTGCTCCTGGCTGGCCTCAGTGAGGTCAGCTGGAGGCGCCTGGGCAAAAATGGGAATGACTCCAGTTCATTCTCTTCTTTAAGTTTTGTTTAATGGAGATTCAGTCCTGCCTGGAATATCAGGCCAGCTAGAGGCTTCTGCCGCAGGCTGGTCTCCCAGTCAGCAGCACTGTGTGGTCACACCTACCCCAGCCTACCCCTTGCTACCAGGGCTCACAATCAGATACTTAGACCTTTACATTTTGCTGCAAATAAAAAAATTAAGCTGCTGTTTAGAACTGTCCCCCAACATACATATCCTGGGACATTTTGTATTTTACCAGTGTCAAACAAAGGCCCCCACACAAATGGAGATTCAATCCTGCCCATGCTTCTATCCTAGTGCTTGTCACAGATTCCCATTTTCAGCTATAGGCTGAGCAAGTGCAGAATGGTGGTTCACTCTACTTCACTGTCAGCCAACTGCCCTCCTCTCCCTCCTTTTGATCTCTGCTTGCAGAGGCAATAAACTCAGTGTTGTTTCTTATTCATGCATTCTTTATTACTTCATCACACATAATGGGGGATAACTATCATGGTAGCCCAGGATGGGTGAGGGAGGAGGGAAGCAATGGGTGGGGGTGTTGCAGGGGCACCCCCTAGAATGGCATGCAGCTCATCATTTCTGCGAGATTTCTGGGGCTCTGACCCAGAGCAGCAGTTTGCCTCTCTGGTTCTTCCATAGGATTGCCTGATTATTCTAGGCAGGACTGACTCTCCATTACACAAAACTTAAAGAAGAGAATGACCTGAGGAGTCATTCCCATTTTTGTCCAGGCACCCTCAACCGACCTCACCGAGGCCGGCCAGGAATACTCATGACAGCAGCAGATGGTACAGTATGACAGGTAACCTTCTTTGTCAACTTGCAAAGCAGCAGACAGTACAGTAGGGCTGGTAACTGTCTTTGCTAACTTGCAAAAGGCAAGTGAATGCTGCTGTGTACCACTGCAGTACTGTGTCTGTCAGCATCATCCAGTAGACATACGGTGACAGTGAAAAAAGGTTGAATGGGCTCCATGGTTGCCATGCTATGGCATCTGCCCAGGCAATCCAGGGAAAAGGACATGAAATGATTGTCTGCCATTGCTTTCATGGAGGGAGGATTGACTGATGACATTTACCCATAACTATCAGCAACAAATTTTTGGCCCCATCAGGCATTGGGATCTCATCCCAGAATTCCAATGGGCGGGGGAGACTGTGGGAACTATGGGATAGCTATGGGATAGCTACCCACAGTGCAACGCTCCGGAAATCGATGCTAGCCTTGGTACATGGACGCACACCGCCGAATGAATATGCTTAGTGTGGCTGTGTGCACTCGACTTTATACAATCTGTTTTACAAAACCTGTTTTTGTAAAATCGGAATAATCCCATAGTGTAGACATACCCAAAGATACAGAAAACCTCTCTAAATTGTGGTAGAACTGGAAGACCCATTGCAAAGTACAGAATTTGTGGATTTAGCCAGTACTGTTAGTAAATACCATACAGATCACTAGCCTGGGACTTGTGAGACTGGGATTCCAATGCCTGGCTCTTTCACAGAATTCCTGTGTGCCTCTCTCTCTACATCCTCTGTAAAATATGGATAAAACTACTTCCCTATCAGATGGATAAAGATTGTGAGGAGCACAGATACTATGGTGCTGATGTTGATATAAGTACTTAATGGCATGTCTACACTTATGGCACCATGTAGAGTATATATGTAAGTAGGGTCTGAATGAGATTTCCTCTAACAACTACAAACTGGGGGGAAAGATTTCAGGAACAGACCATATTTGCACAGTCACACCTACTCTACCTAAGCATTCAGCCAACAGATCTGCTTTGCTAGAGTGATCAGTTGTGGTTGGTTTTGGGTTACAATTCACTTTAGCTTGAATACATTGTTAATGAAATGTAGACAATATTTATTGTATGAGTAAAGGACAGCAGCACTGTATATAGCATGGCGTGATGGAGGGGGACCTTCCAAACTGAAGTTTGCTTGCTAAGCAGGGAGTAGGCATGATCATCCCAGTGAAAGAGAGACTAGGGTAGGGACAAGTGTTCCTATATCGGTAGTGTGGACTCTGCTTCAAAAGTCCTAGACACCATTTGATCTTCCCCTCCCTCCCCTTCTCCATTGTTTAAAGATAATACTGATTGGACTCAATTGGTTACTAGAGCTAAAATCACTGAGTAGGTCTAGGGGATAGGCCTTAGAGGTGAAATGGGACAGATGTTGCTGTGAAAGACAATGCAGACCTTGCACTAGCAGTGAGATTTCCCACTACTCAGTGAAATCCCTAAGAGGTACATTAAATGGTGGAACCTCAAATGGGCAGTGAGCAGCAAGCAGTGGTCAGCAGCGACAGCAGAAACAATGGTAGCAAGTGGCCAGTGGCAGCAGTGAGCCTGTTGCAGAAGTGGTGGCAGCGGCAGAGGCATTGCTTGAACCCTCGCACCTGCTTTTCATGATTGGGAAGTGAGCCCATGTGGATGCATCCCTGAATTCTGGGTCCTCACTGACCAAGGACAACCAACTATGAGTGAGGTGAAGCAGAGCAAAAAGGAAGCAGAGTGATAAAGGAAGTTCATTCGTTTGGACTTTCACATCAGAAAACGGGAAACTTAGGCAAAGGACACCACCTAACATACTGTCGGGTGGCTGTTGGCTTACATACTTTTGAATCATGGTTGTGATGTTTTCCCAAATTAATGTTGGGTTCCCTTGCAATAGAAGGTTTATTCTTTTGTTATACACAGACTCAATTTTGTGAGTAGGGGAGTATTGCCTCTTGGGGCACCCAAGGTGACGGTTAAATTTTCCAGATTACTGGGTAGGGTCTTGAGCTGGTTCTCATTTGTATCGTTACGACCAACCCATAGATACTGAGCCCAGCCCTTGTTGCTGCTGACACCACCTGGAAGAAGGGTTACATGCACACACTATGTTCAGCTAGCCGGGCTATAAATAGTACTAGAGATGGGTATTTCCTACACACCTAAACCCCAGGATATATATATGGTTCTATATATATACATGGTTCTCTACATGCCCAGAAAGTGCTTCCTAAGACTACATTGCTATATTTAGCTTTTTCTAGTGTCTTCCTGCTGGAACCTTTCCTTGCCAGACAGAGACGGTCCAGCAGAGAGGAAAGGCAGGAGATAGAAGTGGGGAAAGACTCTGGCAGCTCCCTACTTCTGGGGCCTTTCCTCACATCAGTGAAAGGCTTTGGCAAGGTTGAGGCAACAGGGACAGGCTCCAGTAACCGAAAGTTGCTGGATTCTTTTTCTGCTGCGCCCTACCTTTACATTGCCATGAGTAGTTACACACCGTGGCGACAGGCCTGCTTTCATTGAAGTATGTAGATACATGTATGCTGTTTTTACTCTACAATCCCACTGAAAGTGTAGACAGAGCCTTAGAAAGAGTTTTTGTTTTTTGTAAGTGAAGAAACAATAAAAAGCAGGGATTTTTTTTCCCACAATGTAACTTATTCATTTATTTTGGCAATTATAGTTTTAGTTTTACTTATGATAGCTCTTCACAGTGTACCAGTGAAAGTATTGTTGCACTTTGGTCCAAGTAGTTAGCAAATATTTGATGTTTTTTTTGTGTTTCATTAAACGGATATAAGTCTGATATATTCTTTGGTGCAGTGCTATTCATTTTCAAAGAATGTACATAAAATCCTGTTTCCCTGAACCCAGTAAGAAAAAACAACAGGAGACAGCTTCCTTACTCATAATTTCCAGACCTGTCTTTCCAGCCCACACTCTGATTTCCTCCCCTGGCCACATTCGCACTCCTCATTGCTCACGTTCTAGCTCCTTTGACACACACAGACAGTTACAAACAAATCAATGCTCAGCCCCTGAGTTTTCAATCAGTCCTAGGAAAATCCTTTAGGTGACATGGCTAAGCTTCTTCTCAGGCCCTTCTGTGCTGGTCCATGCCTTGAGATGTGGGCTGTATTGTTTCAGCCCCCACTAAATGACGGAAGAAGATGGGTGAGGTAATATGTTTTAGTAGACCAATTTCTGTTGGTGAAAGAGACAAGTTTACAGAGAACTTAGTTCTTCAGGTCTGTGTAAGCTCGAAAGCTCATCTCTTTCGCCAACAGATGTTTGTTTTACTGGACTTATTACCTCACCCACATTGTCTCTCTAATATCCTGGGGCCAACATAGTTACTACAATAGTGCAAACACTAAACAAAGGGGGCATTTAACTGCTCCCTGATTAAGCCTGAATGCTAGCTTGCCCATTAGCTTCAATAAAGTCCAAGATTGCCAAAAGAAAAATGACCATCAGTCTCCAGCCACCAACACCCTCCAGTAATAATAAAAAAAGTATCGTAATGTTGTAATAAGTTTGCAAAATATAAGGAAATCTCTAATATGAGACCTCGTTAAGTGTTCTTTACTAAATCTTCAATGTGTATAGGGAAAAAAACATCAGGTGTAGGAGCAGATGATAATGTTTAGCAAAGCAAACATTTTGTGAGATTCTGCTATATTAATCCAGTGATATCTAGGATTGGAAATTAAATTTTATATGGGACAGTTTACAATGGCAATTCTGAAGGCAGAAAGATAGCTGTCTATCTAAAAGCGCCCAATGCTACTGCCATACTATACATAGAACGTATGTGAAATTCAGCCCAAAATTAGTAAGTGAAGCCCATAATATTTACCTTCCAAATCTATGGTACATCTAACTCCATGATGTATTTCCTAATATGTTGCTCTTGGTAAGTTTTAATATTCTAAATAACTCTGTATATAAATAAATGCTTTCTAAATCCTGTTGGGGATAAATTTCCAAACCATTGCATGGGGTTTTAGTAGTCTGACTGCTAGAACTGGCCAAAGAAAGGTAATTCACTTTTGTGGATGATTTCAATATTTTTAAAAATTAAGTTTTAAGATTAGCAATGAAATCCAGAAACTTTGAACTTTGAAATTCTCTGCAAAAGGCAATGGAGGCCCAGCTCTGGGGCAATCTATGTTGCCCCAGAGCTGTGGCCCCTAAAAGCCTAGGTTGCTGAGTAGCGAGGTGGGCAGGAAACAAAGCAGGGTTCAATTGGCAGCCAACCTGGATTCCATCAGATCTTCAGCAAATATGAACAGTCTCTGCTAAATGTTTCAACATTGCCCCATCTTCCAGTTCTAATGAAACAATGCCGCGTGAGAATTTTTCTGAGCAGCTCTACTAACTGCTTGGACTTTTGATTTCTATTTAAGAATTTGGAAATGGACTCAATTGCATCTAGCCTTTAATTAGCTTAACTTGTTACATCTCATTATTATGTTTGATGTGAGCTCTCACAGGCTCATGGCATTGATCTAAAATAATACAAAATATGAGTAATACAAAAACGGATTTGTGACTATTTTCACAAATGAAAGAGTTGCTGTTATACATTGTCATTGTCTGTTTGTGACTATTCAGATTATTTGGCTGAAAATTCTTACTAGAAATTCTGTATCTGCTGTTTGTTTGTCACTGGCTATTCTCCTGTTTACAATCATTTCATTCATCCACTTAGGGAACAAAAGTAAAATTGTGTGATTTAGGTGCCCAGTCATGCACAGTGATGAAATATTTACTATTATTCAAAGTTTGCTTTTTGTGACAAACCCAAGGATTAAATAATGTATGTGATTGTTTCTGGTTTCTATACTCTCAAGCAAAGAGAGACCAGGCCCTCCACAGACTTATACATGTGCTTTGATTTGAGCATGACAGTAACCCTATTTATTTGAATGAAACTACTAGCATGCTTATAGTTAATCATATGTGTTGGTGTGTGCAGGACTGGAGCCCCACTTTATTATTTTGCAAGAAGTAACTCATCCATTCCTGATCTTTCCTCTCCATTCCATACACAACTTTTGAACAGATCAAAAAGTGTTGAAGATGAGGATCTTTGAAAGTTGTTTCTCTGATCATTTGAATAACTAAGGTAGCATGCTACTTTATGTTCATATATAGTACATTTGGGGGTGATACTATAGATTTAATTGTACAGCTACAGTGGTTCTGCTATAGCAATTAACCATTGAGATTATTTTTTTCCCATCTTGCTCTGTTTTTCTCCATTAGACTCCTTCGGGATATTACGTGGTACAAGTGATTGAAGTCTCTGACAATTTACCTCTGATAATAGATGTTACAAGTGAAATGAACAAAAACATTCTTAATGGAGGAGGAGTAGGGGAAGATCTTTAGTAGCATCATTTGTTAGATGATGATTGTTTTAGCTGAAAATTCTAGATTTGAAAGTATTACACTGCAATAAAAAAGATAATACTCTGGTATGTTATGACATATTAACTGAAGTCATTCAGGCTCAATTTTGTCATTGAAGAAAGTAATCTGAAAAAAAATGACTCAGACTTTACTATTTAGCACATTTGTTTACAGCAAAACATTAAAGCACATGAGTGAGTTAAGTGCAGGTGTTTGATTTAGTTTGACTCTCGTGTGCTTAAAGTTAAGCATGTGCTTTGCTGGATTGGGGGCATGAAAACTTGCAAAATTTTCAATGGAATATTACAGAATGAAACATAATTTGGTCTTGTATAATGCCTTTCACACATGCCTTTACTGAGAGGAATTGGAAACTGAACACTGAATTATGCACTGTTTTTGAAAGGAAAAATGCACAGAAGGGACCACATTTTAAAGTTTAATCTAAATGATATCTATGTGCAAAACTTCCCTGTTATTACATAAAGCAGAGTACAAGACAGCATAAAAAAACAAAACTCTGAAGTAACAGAGTACCAGTAGCTAATTGGCCTGCTTCCTAATCCTTATGTTACATTTCATACACAGGTACCCAGAAGATTTAGAAATTCCTTGAAATAATTTTTAATAAAATGGTTTTAAATATCTTTCATGCTAAAGACTGTTAAAATGGAACATACTAATATATTCTGCCACAGAGTTAACCCACTTGCACAACTTGCCTGATTCAGTGATATCACAAACACAGAATTGTGACAACACAGTTCATCACCATGGAAGCAACACTTACATGATCACAAGTACGGGATTGTGCTATCACCTAAAAAAAAAAAAAAAAAAAAAAAAAAAAAAAAAGGAGGGTGGTGGCAGAACAAAAACAAACCTGTTCTTTAGAAAGTAAACATGCAAATATAGTGGTAATCAGCAATAAAAAAATGAAATACAGAAAAGCACATGGCAAAATACTTGGTGTTATTAATTATTGACATTTTTTATTGTGTGTGACCATGTAAACTTATTTCATCCTATAGTCTTTTTTTTTAAGCTACATCATCAATAACAATTTTACAATTAGGAGGCTAGATTATAACTTGGATTATAAACCAGAGCAGGGGAGAACTCTTGCTCATATCCCTGCACTTAGCTCTAAGTGTACAGTAGTAAATGGGGGCTGCATGACTGGTTATTACCTAAGTTAAGTGGCTGGGAAATAAAATGTATTAACAAGACCTTTTTATCTAAGGACATAGGATAATCTTAGTAATAAAGCGGAATTATAAGTGGTATTAAAAACACACATCTTCATTACAACATTTTCTTTAAAATGTCATTCTCCATTCTTTAGTTATGATAGTAGCTTTTATTTCATAAGAACGGTCATACTAGATCAGACCAAAGGTCCATCTAGCCCAGTATCCTCTCTTTTGACAGTGGCCAATGCCAGGTGCCCCAGAGGGAATCAAGAGAACAGGTAATCATCAAGTAATCCATCCCCTGTTGCCTATTCCCAGCTTCTAGCAAACAGAGGCTAGGGCCACCATCCCTGCCCATCCTGGCTAATAGCTATTGGTGGTCCTATCCTCCATGAATTTATCTGGCTCTTCTGTTTTTAACGCTGTTATAGTATTGGTCTTCACAACATCCTTTGGCAAAGGATGAAACTCACAAAGTAAAATGTCCATATTGTCATGCATTATGGGCCTGAACAAATACACAGTCAAGAGACAGGTTTCAGAGTGGTAGCCATGTTAGTCTGTCAGGGGCGGTTCTAGGAATTTTGCCACCCCAAGCACGGCAGGCAGGCTGCCTTCCGCGGGTTGCCTGCGGACGGTCGGGACTAGCAGACCCTCCGCAGGCAAACCGCGGAGGTTACCTGCCTGCCGCCCTCGTGGTGCTGGCAGAGCATCCCCCGCGGCTTGCCACCCCAAGCACGCGCTTGGCTCGCTGGGGACTGGAGCTGCCCCTGTAGTCTGTATCAGCAAACAGAATGAGCAGTACTTGTGGCACCTTAGAGACCTTTAGCCTATGAAAGCTTATGCCCAAATAAATTTGTTAGTCTCTAAGGTCCCACGAGTACTGCTCGTTCTTTTTAAAGTCAAGAGAATGGGAGGTTGCTCAATGCCAAATGAATCGGTGGAACAGGTCTTGTTTTAAGAGAGAGAGAAATCTACCATATTTTATTACTGTTTCTCCTTCTGCTTTCACTACAGTGCAGGGAGTGAAATTCAAGGCATTGGGCAACCAGTGCATGTGCCTTACCCAGGATAGAGTATAAATTGAAGTACAGATAGGCCAGAGCCCTTAAAACAGGCTCAGACACCCCTGAACTCTTTGAATATTTCATGAGAAACTGCCACAAACTTTGTGGTTGGTTCTCCAACACTCCTCCATAAAAGGCAGAAGTAAAAATTCAGTATGAACTCCCTCAAACACATCCTATGATCATCATCAGGGCTGGAGCACAGGACCTTCAGCACCAAAACAGAGGCCTCTATCACTTGGACTGAAGGAGTGACTCAATGTATTGGTGCTGCGTAGCAGGATGTTTACTGATGGGTTGCAGTGAGGATGAGGGAAACATAATTGTGGCAAAACACCAAGCCACCTGGCAACACTGCTATACAGCTGGCAAATGTCCCAGTGCCTCATTGATCTGTAAGTGACAAGGGTTGTTAGAGCAGAACATTGTTCTAGTCCAAGTAGTGACACCACTGTGAGCACTAGGCCCATATCTACAGGACCACAATACTTTCATAAACCAGAATAAGTGATATACATAAATAATATATCAATGACAGCCTAGCTATTTTTGCTGTGAAAGAGAGACAGCTTCAGAAAACACTATCCCTGTTCCCTCCAACTGTGGTACTGATGAGCTTGATCACCCTTGCTGCTGCCTCTTTCATTATTACCAACTAAAAGGAAAGTACCATGGGGCTCTGGGCTGGAGCTAGAGCACTCACTGATAGTTTCTTGGCTGAACTTTCTATGGCTAGGGGTGCTTCTGATGAAATCTGTGAAAATCCTTCAGGAAGTAGCAGAAGATGATGTGGATCATGTGGTTGGTGAAAAACTCCAAGACAAGAGACCATGTCAGTGAAGGCAAATAATCCCAGATCCTTCAGAACTTTTAACTTGCTGGAACTGAAAACAGTGAGAAAGGCATGCAGCATTTTCTTCCATTGCTTGCAGGAAATTTATATCAGTAAAGATGAGAGAAATGACATGCTTGTCCAATGCCAAAAAGTGTGGGAAATGTGGTGACTGCATGCAAGCAACGTGTCCCTGAGAATTAACCATATCTCAAAAACCACAAGCACTGAGGTGGATGAGTTCCAAGGAAGCCATGAATTATGGATGCAGATTACACCAATACATTGTTGAGAAAAAATCTTCTTCTAATAAAGAATAAAAACTGAAGTAGGAAAATAATGTCCCTTTCCAGATTAAGAATGGAATCTGTGGGAATAGGCAATTTTATAGAAACTAACCAAGGGTCTTCTGCCCATCTCCTCTTAATAGCAATCATTGTCACAATACCACATCAGTACATCATTTAGTTTTTTAAAGGCCCAAAGAATATTGGTTAATAGTAAAGTACAACACAGCAGAATAACCCACATTTCTCTTGCTCCCCAATGAATAGCTTTACATCTGACTTCTTTTGCTCCTGAAGTACTACCTCAGGTACTTCCAATATGTTTTTTTTTCTTTCATGGGATGACAAAAGGAGTTTGTTCTGTGGAGAATTAAATAGCCAGTATCTAATCCTGTCATCCCCTTGCAATATCTTCATTCCTGTGCAATCCACTGTCTCTGAGAAGGATACTGGAACTAAATCTAAATTATTACCACTAGCAACATTAATTTACTCATAATTCTTTACCATCGCTGGAGGGGAGAATTCCATGGAGTGTGGTTACAATTTGCATTTTGCCTTTCCTACCTTCAGCCCTTCTCTCAAATACACACAGAGCCCTGGCATACCAGAGCTCCAGTGGCTTTCATCTGCAAGTAGATAAAAACATGGTGCAAGACCAATACACTTCCATGGCCTATGGCAGGTAGACTTCCCTTTGGCTTGTGTTTGTATTAAGTGTAATATAACCCAAAATATTTGGCTTCTACAGTATACTGGAATATATCAACAGAGACTATGGTAGATGGGAAAAGAAACATTAGGTAAATAATTTGTACAGTTACCCCTTTTTGGAGGGGACAAGCCTAAGTGAAAAAAAAATCATTCTTTGAGAATAAGCCTAGCATTTCTTTCATCTTACATATTTTTCTGAATAACTGATGTTCTCCACAATTGTTCATGCGACTCACAGCTGTTGTCATCCAGATTTCTACCAGTTTCATGACCTTTATCATGTCTGTTGACATTCTATTTATTTCCCAAGTCCAGATGTCACTTATTATTGAGTACTTTCTTTGAACAGACACTTTGCCAACACATGTGGTCAAAAAAATGGTATTTTGCTTCGAGATCTTTTTTGCTATAAGCTGCTGCCTATTCCTGTCAGATGTATAACCGCAGTCATATCATGTTTACATCAATTAGATAGCATTTCATACATTCCACACTTGTCAGTCTTCTGATATTTTTCCTTCTCACTGTGGTGAAATGTATAAAGGCAAGAGTGCAAAATATTTTTCTTAAATATGTATTGTACATATTGTAAGTACAGCTTGTTTGTTTCTTTAGTTTGGTGCAGTTGCTAAGTTATGTGCTATTGAACCATTCCAGAATACTTATATGTTTATATATAAAACATGTGATCCTACTGGTAGGCTTTGCTTCCTGAGCTTCTCCTGGGTCACTCCCAATACTAGTATTATTTCTCATGCCTGTCTGGGAAAGTTGAGTGAAATGGTTCAACTCAGTTGTAGGAGAAGCATAGACAGAAAAAAAAGGATAGATGCTGGAGTAGATGCTGCCTGAAGGACTGTGCTGTAGTCTTCAAGTTGGAACTAATATTATGGGGTGTAGATTTCATTTTTCCAGCTCTCCCTATTTTACACCTGCAGTAACCAACTCATTGAGCTTTATGTGGATGAAGAAAATTTCATCCATTATTCATTGTCATCCAACTAATTTGAAATCTGTACAATATCTGCTTATATAAGAGTATATTTACAGGTTCTGCAATTTCAATTCCCCTCTAAAAAAAATTAGAAAAGGAAATTAATCTTGATATCAAACTAAAAGTACTTGTATATTAGAAAATTTTACTACCACTGCCCTATGGAGAGAGAATCAAACCTGCGGGGCAGGGGGTGCGGGGGAATGGTTAGGCCCCATGGTCAGTTAAAAAGCAGCCTATGGGAAAGGATGGTGAGAGAAGAAATGGAAGGATTGAAAGGGGGATGAGAAAAAGCATATGGGTCATAGTGAATGCAGGAAGAAAGAATAGACGGTGAATGGTAGAGTGACGGAGGGCAATGGAGAAACAGAGATAAGAGGGAGCTGTTGGAGAAGATCCAATGCAAAGTTTAAGTTGGCATTTTGTGCTATAAGTGCATTTAACTCACTGACGGAATAACTGGTCAACAAGTACCAGCTTCTAGAATTGTCTTGAGTGACTACAACAGACTGTGTGGCTATCTGTAAGGTCTTTCATGCATTTAAGGTTACATACAACCTGGGACTCATTTGTTTAAGAAATGTTTATTTTGAAATGATTTTTCTCTGTAAGCATTTTCCTTCAGTCACCTCCTGTGGTGTTTTTAATGCCCTCTTTTCTTAGGATTTGATCAGAAGCCCTTTGAAGTCAGTGAAGAAACTCCACTGATATCAATGCGATGGATCAGGTCCTTACATCTATTGTTATTACAACTTATACTATCATGTCAAGCATGACAACCCTGAATGTTCAACTATTACATCTATCTGCTAAAGAGAAATCAGAGATCTCAGCCCTGAACACTTTATAAATAGAAAGACGAGTTAATTCGTGGTGACAAATTAAGTTTAGCTCTAAAGAAGTTCCCCTGTTACGATTGGTATTGAGGGCTCCAGGAGCCAGCTATGATAAAGGCACAAAACTGAGTCTACTGCAGCAGCTGCTGGGAGAAATGTACTGGGTAAATGCTTAGCTCCAAGTCTGCAAAGGTATTTAGGTGCCTAACTTTTCTAGAAGTTAGGAGCCTAAATATCTTTGTGCATCTGGGCCTTTGTGCTTGGGGGAAAAATGAAATTCTCCCACTCCCAGGGAAAGATTCTCTGCTGTGTTTCTTTTCTGGCTTTTTGACTCATTATGGCCCCTGTATGTTGTTCCAATAATGCATAAGATCAAGAAAAGCAGACAGAAGCAGCACTCCTTAATCTTCATCTGTAGCAGTTTCCCTCCTTGTTTCTATTTTAGTGTTATGATTTAACATTGATACAATGCACCCTTTTTTATATCATAGGACCATACCATGAACATATTAATATAAATGGGAGTTTTACCATTATCTACAATAGGAGCAGAACTGACTCCTCTAAACACTTTCAAATTCCAAAATGAGAAACAGGAATTTTAAGGTAGTTTAGTTGCTTGTTCTTGGCCACTGAGTGTCTGTGTGGAACAGCAATCACATATATCAAACTAGCTAAAGATCAATAAAAAATCCTAGAAAAGGCAAATTACTCTAATCCATCGATACCTCAAAAGCAGTTTTAAAATAAAGGTACAAGCTCTTTTCCTGTTGTTGTTATCAACCTCAATTATTTTTATCACTTTATTGATTACCACATTCCTTTTTATGGATGAAGAGAAAACGAGCTCACAAATGCCAAGAAACTGACAAAAGAAAATGAGCAACATGTAACAGAATAGCTTAATGTTCATTGGGTGATTCTGCAACGTCTCAATAATAGCATTATGACCATTTATATTCCTGGACACTTAAAATCATATTTATCATACAACTTCCAAGATATAGACAAATAGTACTTATTTGTGTAATGAAATGCTGACAGTTCAATGCATTTCTCTTTTCACAAAACAAAAGGCAGAAACCCAGCTACTTTTGTGACTTTTGCAATTTTCAGCTACAATGTTTGCACACATTCCATTTGTTTGTTCAGGATATTCAGTTTAAAATAAACATTTACTTTAAATTTCATAAGAGACTCAGTGTATTGAGGAAGAAACCCACCTGATGACTTAATTTAAAAAATCCCAATAGATGTCACTAGTCTTACATCATTCTGAATATTTTATTTATTAACACATCACCTACTGTTACACACACACTCTCTATCTACCTATCTATCTATATAGAGATAGTGTCCCATGTATCTCAAAGGGATAAACCATGGAGAAAGAATTAATGCCATGATCCCATGCATTGAGTTCAATGGGACTAATCACATTATTAAGATAACTCAGCTCAGAAATATAAGCATTTCTGCTTTTCTTGCAAGGCTTTGTTGCAGAATTAAAGGCAGAATTAATTTATTTCATTGGAAATTTCTCCAGCATAGTGCAGAATATGCAAACCCTTTCTTGTGGGACTCTGCAACAGGAGACACATTTTTCTACACTGGAAACTGTTTGTAATTAGTGGCTTAAAACTGTCCAAGAATGGTAACGGAAATCCCCATTTGATAAATATACAGGTAGTTGTGTGATGCCTAATGAAGCAATCTGTACTGGAGGTACTTGGGCTTATATCCACAAAGATATTAGGCTCCTAACTTCATTCCACCTTTTTGGATCTGGGCCCAAACCCTGACCCACTGGGCTAAATTCAGTGAAGTCACATAGCTGTACAGAATATAAAAATTTCTTCCTCCTTCTTTCAAGAAATGGGATAGTTTAATCCTGTGTGGAAAGCTCCTCAAGGTTGGGGGCCCAGTCTTTGACATGTATTAGTAAAGAGCCTTGTGCACACCATATAAAAAGTGATAACGTCATTTGTATGTGTTAACTGAAATATAAGGCTGTTTTACTGTGCATCTAGCAAGAGACTTAATGAAAACTGGAGCCCACAGTGTCAGCAGCCTTACTGTAGTTCTACAAGGGCCAAACACAAAAACAAGAACTGGGAGCTCAAAAACAAATTGCCCACACCTCTCAAATTCCAAAATACAGGAAAATTCAAAAGATAATGTTGTGATGAGCACCATGGAATGCCTATGGTGATTGGGATGCATAAATCCTATACTAGTTAATCATGGGTTAACAGGG
Source organism: Chelonoidis abingdonii (assembly GCF_003597395.2). Classification (NCBI taxonomy): domain Eukaryota; kingdom Metazoa; phylum Chordata; order Testudines; family Testudinidae; genus Chelonoidis; species Chelonoidis abingdonii. Next base: position 47,633,554 of record NC_133775.1, on the reverse strand, counting down.
GCCTGAGCCATCTACGGAGGGTCTGTGTCTTTATAAAGGAAGGAGGAGAGAGTGATGAGGGAAGAAGGCTACAAAGGAGACCCAGGTGGTAGTTGAAGTTTGCTCTTTTGGGTTAAAACCAGTGAAAAGCCTGGGGCCAGAGGTAGGTTGTCTTGAGCCAGGAGGAAGCTGGAGGTAATAAATCATAATGGGTATTTGGACTGACTTTTGAGGGGCTTCAGAGAGAAAAAGACCTGTCCAGTAATTCTTGTGGTAGTAGAGAGTGGTGAGCCCTGAGTAAAATAAGAATGTTCCTGCAGGGGGAAGAATACACAGATGTGGAACAGATTCCTGCAGCTGCCCTTACCCAAAGCCATAAAAACTGTACATCTTAGGAGAAACCCTGGGAGGTGTTTCTCATTACAAAGAGCCCAGAAAGGGGTTAAGGAAAAAGCTAATTGTAGGAGAAAGTGGTAAGATCTTTCACAGAGCAGGCCTTGGCTGTTAGTCCTGGTGTCCCTGAACTGGAATCCAGTGTAGATAACGGACCTGGGTAAACCTACCAATAACTGGGAAGCTATTTTGTAGCTCCCTGAAATATGGGGATAAGAACAATTTAAAACCCTGAGAGAAGGATGTAAGAACTACTGGGCTCAAAGTCAGCGAGTTGGAGACCTGATGCAAGATCTTGGAATTGTTTGTTGGACTTTTGTTACCCTGGAATTAGTGGAAATAAAATATGACGTGTCTGGAGGGCTAAGTTGCAAGAAGATAGACCATCACAGGACTGGCACAACAGCTGGTGCTAGAGAAGAAAGATCTCAGCCATGAGAAGATGTTCTTGTAGTGAGTTGACTCTTACTACACTACATAATTTTTTAATAAATCTATTGGACATGGTAGTTTGGCAAACGTAGTTTCAGAAGACTAGCGATGGTTCACTCTTTCATAAATAAACTGAGTGTATGATGTTGGGGTAGCCTCCTAGACTTCTTCCACAACTGAGATTGAACCTGTGTGACAAGACTGGAGTCGTTTATCTTGCATACAGCAAAGCTACTCTGAGTTGGTCCAACTCAAACATAGGGGATAGGTACAGGCTATACCACACATCCAAAGTTACAGAAACTTCCTTTCTTGTTATATATTTACACATCACATTGCATTCACTATATGTTGCATTACATGTTTTGGGATTGGCTTGGTTACTTTTCAGGAACCAATTCCTATACAGCATGCTCTGTCCATGCACTGTCTGTGTTAGACCTTACTCTTCTTCTCATCTTTGCATTCCCAGCTTCTCTTGTCCATTTTTACCTTGTTCTTAGTAAATGGTTCCATGGGTCTTCCTTCTCTTATCTTAACTAGCTCTGACACTTCATCTTTTAGCTCAAACATTCTGTTTTCAGTCTGCTGATCTAATTACCTCCCTAATCCCATCTTCTATGATATGGGGCCTCCCCAAGCTTAATGACTTATGTCAACCCAGGCCTATATATGGTTGGGGATCTTTGTCAATGTTGAAATATCTTCTATGGGAAAAAGATGCTAGATTTTCCTTGAAAGAAATTTTCCATTTCTCTGCCTAACTTATGTTAGGTATAAGGAAGTTGTCACCATGTTAACTATGTGTCAAGCAAACTTCAGGACCATGAACATTCATACCATATTTTATTTCCTATCCTCCTAGAGGAGGAGGGTGGAACTTTGTAAAAGTCTTTTACCATGTTATATTTTATTGCTTTCCCCCATGGATGGCAACTTTTTTTTTTTAAAGTGCCTATTACAGCTAATTCCCAATGCCATTAGACTTGCAATCAGTCCAATCTGTTCAGGCAAGGAGTTCTATATCTGTGGTCTCTCAGACAAGAATGCTTTGTTCCCACATTATTTTATAGTCAGACTTAGTTTTTTCGAGCTGCAGTGCTCCTGTAGAGCATAGTTCTGTTTGTATATCTTGAAGGATAAACTAGGCACTGAAGCAATCAGGTCCCTGTCCATTAAAAACCTTTTAATGTGGACCAGGTTTTCAAACACTTTTATCAATTAAATAGTTTGTAAATCACAGCTGTGATGTGTTCTAACTGGCCTTTATTTTTAATGAGACATGCTGATGTGTGCTGTACCAACTTCAATCTCTTAGTAGCTGTTGTGTTCTCCTCAGGTTGATGAGTCGCAATAATCTGAGGGGCAACAAAACATGGATCACCTGGTTAGGCTTTCATCTGAGAGGCTTCTGTACTGCTGGAAGAGAATAATTTCTTACCTCAGCAGAGTACTGTACATTTACACCTTCACTTTGTACTGTTTCATTGAAAAAGCAATAGGAAAAACACCAGCAATAGTCAGACACTGGTGGGGAGTACCAACACTCAGGGTATGTCTACACTACCCGCTGGATGGGCGGGTAATGATTGATCTATTGGGGATCGATGTATCGCATCTAGTCTAGACATGATACATTGATCCCCGAACGTGCTCCCCATCGACTCCGGAACTCCACCAGGGTGAGAGGTAGAAGTGGAGTCGATGGGGGAGAAGTGGCCGTCGATCCCGCACCACGAGGATGCGAAGTAAGTCAATCTAAGTTGATCTAAGATATCTCAACTTCAGCTACGCTGTTCTTATAGCTGAAATTGCATATCAGATTGATCTCCTCCTAGTGTAGACCAGGCCTCAGAGTGTGTACACCAAATTCTAGCATACTTCTTTCAAGTGAAAGCTTGACTCCAGTTGGTGAAATGTGCAGCTTACCCACTTTGGAAGAATAGCTAGTTCCAAGAGAATGTATTCAATACATGTCTGAAAATAATGTCTGTAGGGCATAAGTCTGGGTTGGGGGGGGGTCATGAAAAATCCAAGATGTTCTATATCTTACACCATCTCAGTCCCTGCTGAATGTATTAACAATTCTAGTAACCACCTGTGTAAGTGAACACTCCTAATGCCATGAGCATTTCAGAACATATTAAACAGCAAAGATTGAGAGAAAAGATGCTTGTCCTCAAAGTACAATGTGAAAGTAGTCAAATAATGGACTGTGGAATCCAGGTAAACTTAAATTGCCTCTATTTTAAACAGGATCTTAAGGTTAAAAATAAAATACAATGTAGAGTTATCTTTTTGTGGATGCTACAGGACAAAAACAAACACAAAATCATTCTAGCCTCCATAATGTATCTATTGACCCCTCAGTCCTGGCTCTGGGATTCTATTCCTGAATCTGCCATCAAGTTGATACATAGTGCTGTCAGATTATTGATGCCTTAATTCTCTTTGATGTGTGCTTAAAATTAGAAACACGCTTAAGTGCAATAATTTGCTGAACTGATGCTTCAGCCTCCCTATGTATCAATTTCCCTATAAATAATCTTTGGATGAAAGCTGTAAAATTATATATTGTGAAATATCTTTGGATGAAAGCTGTAAAATTGTATATTGTGAAATGCGGGGAAAACTGTTATTTTTGGATCTAGAATGCATCCTGAGGTCCCTGAACCTTAACTTGACTTTTCCTGGGGCTTCACACTTCTCCCCTATGCCAAATTCCATTTCCACTATAAGCTTAGTAAGTAAGGACAATTAAAAACACCTATCAAACACTCATATATGAAGAATAACTTGTTTAAAATGACATCCACCATTATGGATTTAACACACTCATGCAGTAACTTTTTTTGTTTCTTTTGCTTGTGAACAATATAATATAAGTTGAAATTTCTTATGCAGCCCTATAAACAGTGGATTATAGTACAGCATATAAAAGCTTCAGCTTTTGCTTGAATTTTAATTCTCAGTTAGAGCTACAAAACAAGCCAAGATTGAAGAATATTAGATGAGATATGTAGTTACTATATGAACATAGACTACATTTATTGTTTTTTAGCTTTCTCTCACACATGATTTTTAGCAAGTGAAAACTGGGTATAGAGTTAGTACAGTGACCATCCAGTTCTTTGTGCCAAACAGCCATTTTTTTCCATACATGAATGCTTGTATACAGGATTAAGTGAGGGATAATTCCATCTGTGACATGGTCTCCATAGTCACAGTTTTTAAGAGCCTTGGAATACTAAGTGAAGAAGTCAGTCTATGTTATTACATATTACTAGAGGAGGCAAATAGGCTTACCAAAAGCAATATGCAGTGGTTGCAGTGAGGAGGGGAAATCAGTGCATCAGGCAAGGGCTAGAGAAAAGATGAAGTTTAGTCAACATCTTCATTCTTCAAACATTTATTCTTGTAATCAAGGATGGGGACCAGAGTACTTTTTCAAACTTATTGATATTGGCTACAGGTAACTCAGAAGTGAAAACGGCTGAAGTGTAGTTCAGTTCACAGAATAAATAGGCATTCCTTTTGTCAGACCATAATAATGTGTGCTGAAACTTCAGATAGGTACCTGGTGAATGAAAACTCTATTAGCATGAGTTATACCCTTTTGAGGCATAAAGGAGTTCAAGCAGCCACCTAACAAATACATTGTGCAGAGGATGGAAGGAAAGAGGTAATAATATTTTCACTGTTTTGTGAGATTCTTGTCTATCCTATTCAATGTAACTTGCTTCTCCGTGCTGACCAAAACACCATAAACAAGATTACATTAGCACTCCTCTCTCCCCCCGACATTTCATGCTTAATTGAGAGACAGGATGGATGGGAGGATTTCCTGCTTGAAAACTTATCAAACAGGGCAGCTGAACTAGGTTGGAATTTTATTAATTCTGATTATCAATATCATATGCATCTCCACTACCAAATGTGAATACATTATGATGGTGTACTTTGCACTCTGCATCACCTTCCATCTAAACAGGCTCTTAAAGTACTTTATGTACATTACCAAATGTAGCCTCAAAGTAGTCCTACTGAGTTCAGTGCTAAGAACTCTACTGTATAGATAAGGAAGCTAAGTCATAGAAGATAAGGCCAAGATTTTTAAATTAGCTACTGATGTCAGGTGTAACGATTTTATGGTTTCATACTCAAAACACCTGGAATCTGATATTCAGAGATGCTGAGCTCTCACAGACATTACTAAAAGTTGAGGGGATTCAGCACCTTATGAAAATCAGGCCAAATGGCGTGTCAGGTTCCCCAGAGAGAGATACCAAAAATCAACAGTTCTCAACTTACTCTATTCTGCCTGTTTCAACTACTTCTGTGTTTCAAATTAAGCATGTGCTTTAGTGTTTTTAGGATCAGGATCTGTAGGGCAAGTTGGAAAACAGGTTCTGGCTCCTACCCCTTCCAGAGTTTTATTTTTTGCATTCAGAAACTAGGAGCCTACAAAATTCTGGTGAAAAATCACTCTTCCATTTTCTGCTGAAAAATCAGACATTTCCCATGAACAGTTTCATTTAGTAAAACTCAAGTAAGAGAAAATTTTCCACCACCCTTATTATTCAGTAAATCCTGTTCAGGAAGCTCTCTTCCTATTTGCCTTAGATCTGTACAATAGACTAACAACAATTCTGTAAAATTCTACTGAACTACTTGCAAAGGGAGAGTAATTTATTCACAGGCAATTAAAGTACTTTCATGGTAACGAGTGGCTGAGTAGATTTTCGTGCCTGACATGTAAGTGTATGTGTATTTTTTCACAATAATAATAATTTGCAGACCTAGTTTGCAGCTAGCTGATAAGGTAGCTGCTGTTTGAGTGTAGCATGGGAAGCCCAGAATAGACAACTGTTGTTTTTTCACAGTAACTCTGCCAGATGAAATCACAAGTGTTACAAATTCTCCTTAGAGTACTGCACAATTTGTGATATTTCAAGTTTATTGAAAGCTCCAGCTCTTGGAGACAAGTGACTATATGAGAGTCTTAGTTTTCTTTTTTTTTAAATAACCTCTCTCTTGTGGTTATGGATAAAAGATTGAAAATGTGACTGAAGTGTCCTTTAAAGTCAGAAAGCCAAGTAAAAACATATATTGTATTTGTAAATTGATCTAGTGATATATTATATATATAGGCCCTTATTTATGATTTCTGGATGTTTTAGAGTTGGTGACAATGAATCTCAAAAATCTGTTAACTGCAAAGTTGTCAATCATGTAATTACATACCCTTGAAAAGAATCTTGACAATATACCCGGACAATCATTATTTACAGCATAACCAAATGTATCCAACTTTTGATAAAATCATAAGACCCTCAGGATGTGGCTTATCAGAGGAAAGAGGAATAGACATCATGGTTTTCCTTCTTGATCTTGCATATTGTTTAAGCTAGTGATTTTACAGGCACAAAGTCTTTTTTTCACCGAGGATTCCAGTGCTTCTTTTATGTATAAGTCCAATTGTGGCGGGGCAATGATTCACCGGCATGACGGTTCCTGCTGGTTATCCGGGGAATTAGTTCTTTTCCAGCTCTGGAGCTCCCTCTACTGATGTCTCCCTTTGGCTGATGTCTCACCTGCCGCTGGCCCCGTGTCCTTCTCCGACCCCGGTGCCCTTCTACCTCAGGGTTCTGCCCCCCACACCAACCTATAAGCTGGGTTTCCCCACTCAGGGGAACCCTCAACCCTCTGTCCACACCTGGTGTCAGTGGCTACTGCCAGTCACTATCTAGCCCCCTCTCATTGGGGCAAACTCCAGTCTGTATTGGCCACTTATCTCCAAAGGGGGTTGGACCAACTGCCTCTTCCTATATCTGGGCTGCCCTTCTCCAGCCCTAGAACCCTTTTGTGGGTCCTTAGCTTGGACTGCAGCCTTGGGCTTTGCTAGGCTGGTGCTCCCTTTTCCCATCCCCAGCACTGCTCTACCCTAGGTAATCTCCTCAGCTTCCTAGGCAGCCAGGTCCTTCTCTCTCATGCAGGTAGAGAGAGCCTGTTTTCCAGCCTCTGGCTTACTGGCTTTTTATAGGGCCAGCTGTGGCCTGATTAGAGTGTGGCCCCACCTGTGTATGCTTCCCCCAGTCAACCTGGCTTTTCCTCCGCTGCACCCCTCTCCAGGGCTGCTTTATCCTCTTCAGGCAGGAGTGGGGTGACCACCCAGCTACACCAATATTGTATTCATCAGACAACCAGATAAAGATGGACTAGTCACAAAGAATTATGGACCAGTGCTGCTTATTTGACTAAAGAGTTCTGCCAAATGTTCATTGGTATCAACCAGATTTTAAAAAAAAAATCCTTCCTAATAAATTTAAACCATCTGGCATTTATCAAAATGTAGTTTGACAATAGCAGGGTGACATTCAACATGGTTTTCCAGTTGATAAATGTGGGGCTATCTCTGACAGCTGTCTCTGACAGAGAGAAATCTTAATGTAGAAGTGAATAAGCCAAGATGTCACAAGGTCACAAGATCTATTAATTAAATACATCTGTTACAAGTCTATTAGTATCAGTGGTTACTAGTGATCTGTCCTTCTCTCTCTAAACTGAGACTGGTATGAGAATCTGAAAGGTCTACTCAGGGCCGGCTCCAGCTTTTTTGCCGCCCCAATCGGCGGTAAAAATAAATAAATAAATAAAAGAAGTCGAGCTCCCGCTGAAGTGCCACCAAAGAAGAAGAAGAAGAGATGGAGTGACAGACCCGCTGCCAAAGACCCGGATGTGCTGCCCCAATACCGGATGGAGTGCCTTCCCTTTCTATTGGCCGCCCCAGGCACCTGCTTCCTTTGCTGGTGCCTGGAGCCTGCCCTGGGTCTACTTCTCTGCTCCTTTTGCTTTTGGTGGTGGAGCAACTGGCTAAACAATAAGGCTATTTCTTAGGCTGCTATGACACCTAGGAAACATCACTGACTTCACTGAGGTAGCACTTGCATCAGTGAGTGCAGAATTTGGCTATTTTTTCTCCTGAAGAGCAGTGAAATACAGTAATATATTGTTACCTCTTCTCTGCTTAGACATTGCTATTGTACAGTATATCCAATCTCTCCCACCACTAAAGAAAGAGGCAATAGTTATTTGTCTTTACTATGAATCCTGAATGTAATCTATATTTTCTGGTTACAGTTCTGAAAGTATAATAGTAGCTTAAAGAATAATTTTTCAAGCATGATAAACATTTGTTTTGTACAGGGTTTTTAGATAGTTTTCAAGCATCTGGATTAGCTTTTTGTTTGTTTAGTAAACTGCTGTAGGTCCCAGTCCTGAAATGTGTTATGCACAGAGTAGTTTGCAGTTTATTATGGTTCAGGTACTGGTTCCAAATGAGATTGTAAACAGTAATTCCACAAAGAATCTATATTGTTTCTTGACCAGTCTAATCTCTGATTTAGTGTTTCCATTACAGTATTAGTTTTATTTATTTACATGCAATCTCCCTTCTCCAAGTCACTTATAAAGCAAGAAATTAAATGTCAAGGTTGATAGACCTATTGGCTGTTGTTCACCTGCATATCTCTTATCTTTCCAATGCTGCTCATGACTAGGGTTGACAACTTTCTATTTGCAGAAAACTGAACGCCCTTGCCCCACCCCTTCTCCGAGGCCACAACCTTTGCTCACTCCATCCCTCCTCCTTCTGTCAATCACTTTCCCCCAACCTTGCTCACTCAGTCATTTTCACCAGCCTGGGATGGGGGGTTGGGGTGTGAGGGGGATGAGGGATGCAGCTGTGGGCTCTGGGGTAGGGCTAGAGATGAGGGGTTTGTAGTGCAGGAGAGGGCTCCAGGCTAGGGCAGGGATGTAGGCTCCTGGCAGCGCTTACCTCAGATGGCTCCCGGGAAGCAATGACATCTCCCTCTGGCTCCTAGGAGGAGGCATGACCGAATGGCCAATGGAAGCTGCTGAACTGATGCTGGGGGTGGGAGCAGCGCACAGAACCCCAATGGCCGTCCCTTCACCTAGCACCCAGAGGGAGATACCAGCAGCTTCCTGTGAGTTGTGCAGAGCCAGGTAGGAAGCCTGCCTGTGCCGCCAACTCAACTTAACGCCCCGGTCAGAGGTGCTGACTGCAGCCACCAGGATCCCTTTTCAACCAGGTGTTCCAGTCAAAAACCGGACACCTGGCAACCCTAGTCCTGACTCATCAACTGATGCTGATCAGATTGGGGTTGGAATGAAAGAATGTATGTCTGGCAATGTGGGGGCTCACCCTTCCTTCTCTCCACCTTTCTACTGGATGGGAAGATTAGGCTGACTGGCTGATGCTCATGCACACAACCCCATTTAATCTTTATCTCAAAAGGGCATAATCTTGAATGTTTTTGACTTCTTGTTTCTCTTTGAACTCCTGGGTGTGACCAAATCCTACTACTTTTTCATTCATGTTGTCTCTTTACCTCTGTCTCCATAACTGAATCACATGTCCACACCAAAAAGTCTCCTGTTTTAAATACTGTAATCTTTTAAAGTCTACTATCACTGGCACCTCATCTTTCTTTTCATCAACGTAAATTTGTTTGTCCTCATGGTGAGTCCTTCATCATTCAGCTATGCTGTATAAGTCAGAGTTGAACTTCTTTGTATATTCTCCCTTGATTCTCTATTCTGAGGACATAAAGCCTGGATTCTTTAAACTACTCAGTGCTGGGAAATCCCTGAACAAGCATGGAGCAGATTGCAGGATTGGGGCCTAAAAGTTTATAAAATCAGCCCTTAAATTTTGAGGCCCACCATATTGGAGCTACTCTCACTAATAAGCATTTTAAACAGCAATAAGAGGTTGTAGGATCAACCTTCAAGCTATAGGTGATTGCTGAGATCTTTTCTTTTATAATGCGTTTTTTCTTTATTCTCTTCCATAAAGTGTGGTGTTTTGTTTAATTTGCTTCATTTCTTCATTTTTTTCTTATAAAACTGATAAGTATCTTAAACTGAGCTACTCGTGGTAGTATGCATTGTGCACAGTAGTAAAAGTTCTCAGTCATGGAATGAGATCGCTGCCAATAATCTAAAAACTGGCTTCAGTTTCTTTCTCTTTTGTTTGTATCCAGTTCTTAAAAAAAAGCAAAATATTAGCTTCTCAGGGAGTGATGACTCAAATACAGGACCATGAGTTGTTTGTGCTCATAGCCCCTGATTATGAAACATACTTAACTTTACTTGCCTTAGCAAATGTCAGTGTGATTACATTCATGCTTAACTTTATGTACGTGCATAGTATTTGTAGGACCAGGGCCATAGACACTTCCATACAGGAATATATCTTTCTTCTTTACCTCCTACCCCTTTCTTGGGAACTAAAACAGTTTTGGTGCAATTTTGTTGAGTGTATTCATATGTCATACTCAACCTAATTTAGCCAACATGATAGTCTATTATACACAGAGGAGAGACGCTAGAAACTTAATATTTCATCCCTTTTTTCAAATAATAATAAAAAAAAACTTTGAATATACTTTGTGTCCCTTGTTAACTTGTTATTGAAGTTAATTAAAAACAGTTGGCAAAGTAGATAAGTCCACAATGTTTGGATTGCTGCTAATTTAGTGAGTTTTAAGAATATATTCAGAGTTATAAAATTTTAATTGTATGGTTTGTAACAGTAACTACATTACAGATATAAGAATATGGCAACTTAATGAAAAGAAATCAGCTTTTATTTTCAGCTATTCAGTGCTTTAATGCCTATATAATATGCTAAACCACTGTTACCTTCATTTTATTATCTTGTGGAAACATTGAATTGGAATGTCAAGTCATAATCATTTTTTATTCAAATTCATCACAGCTTTGTAATATGTGCTATGAAAGTAATCATATCATATAAGAGACAAAATTAGGTCACTTGAATAAAAGAGAAATTACCATAAAAGTAGAACATAGCTCTGCTTGTATAAAGCATATCAGGAAAAGTTGGTCATACAGTGATTTCACATTCACTTGAACGTTTTAGGTTTTAATGAATTATGAATGATATTATAGCTGCTATTTCCTTACGCAGCAGTTTGAAAAATGCCTATAATTATAGTGACCCATGTCAGTCCTCACTAGTTTGTCACTTTCGCTATCCTCTTGAAATTAGAAGTCTGGCAGAGTTCAAATTGTTAATTAAATATATATACATTAAGTCATTCACACCATGATTTATTTGTTATAATGATGTAAAGTTGTCTTTTGCTGAAGTGAATAACTTAGTTCCAATGAAAAGGTGCAGGAGACACTCCACTGGAAATGGAGTTTCTCAAACAATAGAATAGTTCAAACAATAGAATAGTCTCATCAAATAGTTTTTTATGCCTGAAAGACTTATCCACTCCTCCACCTGGTTTGCATGAGCGGACTGGGCATGGGGTCAATGAAAGCTGCACAAGACATCCTCAAATGTATTAGATTTCCTCATCTGGGAGTTCCAGGGGCTGTCATAGATTGGGGTTCCTTTGGAGCTATGCTGCTTGGGACTCTCCTTGCCTTGCTCCTCTCTTTCCCAGTAAAGTGGGGCAACATCAACCTGACAGGGTTAATTGCAACTAAATTTAACAAGATGTTTATAGACCAGACTAGCTGAAAAGCTGCTGCTTGGAGGAGGAAGAGCTGTTCTCAACAACTAGGAGTGACAAAACTATATTTTGTACTTGCTGGCTTATTTTATGGTGTAAACCTTGATACTTAAGGAGCCCAAGCAATCATAACCTCTCTGACTGCAGGGTGAAACTATGGTACACCAGTCTCTCCTAGATGTTTGTTAGCATGCTCTGTGTTCCACAAGCTCTCAAGCAAATGTTGCAGGTGATCCAAGCACTACAATTCTAGGTCCTGGTGGGTTCCCGTAAAAACACTCCCCCACAAGTGGGATTGCTTTACTAGGACTGCCAGAATACAGTGGCTATCATGTTACAGCAGGAGATCAAAAGTCCATAACTATAACTGGTTGGGAGGGGGAGGGTACAACTTTTCAGATAGAAAACTGTTCCATTTGAAAATGCAGTTAGGTCAAAAACTAAACACTTCAATTTTGGTGAAGTGACGAGTTCTTGAATGTCTGTGAGAGTTTGTTTCCATTTTTTCTCTCACCATGTTGAAATTTCCCGTTTTCAGAATGAAATGTTTCTATTTCTCTCAATGAGTTTTAAAATAGTTTTATATTCTACAACATAAGTTAAAGTCCAAACATTTTCTTTCACAGAACTTCAAAATGTCTGGGTTTCATGATGAGTTGAAATGAAAGCAAATATCAAAGTCTCTTAATCCTGCATAAAATGAAATGTCTCTTCTCTGCTCAGTTCTGTCCCTAATTCAGCTCCTCACAACCAGGGGATAGAGTTGTAATCCTTCCCTACGGTCTTCTGACTGCAGGCTACTGTTCCTCATCTTCCTGCTACTGCAAGGCCCCTGCCAGAAATGGGGGAGTGTCTGACAGCTCTCTGTAGCTAATTCCCAAGTTGCTTCCCTTCCCTGCAGAGGGATGAATGCTAAGGGCAGGAGTGGCTCTAGGTATTTTGCTGCCCCAAACACGGCAGGCAGGCTGCCTTTGGTGGCTTGCCTGCAGGAGGTTCCCGGTCCCGCGGATTCAGCGGCACACCTCCAGGAGGTCCATCGAAGCCGTGGGACCAGCTGACCCTCCACAGGCATGCTGCCAAAGGCAACCTGCCTGCCGCCCTCGTGGCGACCGGCAGAGCACCCCCCGTGGCTTGTCACCGCAGGCACGCACTTGGCGTGTTGGTGCCTGAAGCCGCCCCTAGCTAAGGGAAGGGATTCAGACAGAGAAATGTTGGGGGAAGGGAGATTTTCAGGTGAGGACAAGTTTGGGGAAAGGGAACTTTAAGAGCTCATATTGTGGAGAGGAAGGTAGGCTTGGAAGGCTCATGCTTTGGAAGGAGGCTGACTGAGCCCTGTGGAAGTTGTACACAAGTGGAGACAGACGCTCCTGTCCCCAACTAGTTCTCACCTGCTCTTGCAACCTCTGTAAAACCTTTTAGGAGAAACACCCTGAACCTTTTGAGATTAACCAATGCCTTGTAATTATTGTGCACTTAGTATTAGTTATGCCTCGGTTAGCATAGTACATTCAATCTAGGGCAACGCTTAAGAGGCACAGAGGCCTGAAGAAGGTCAAGTGAAGGCCAAACATAATAAAAGGCTTAGGAAATAAGAGGAAGGTGGTAAGGCTGAGAGAGCTGGACATCAGTGAAAAGAAAAGAATGAGGATGGACAGTAGTCAGATTGTAAAAGGATAAGGTGCACTGGTATCAGTAACGGCTGCTAGTAAAATGTGTTTAAGCTGCAGAAAGGGACAATGTAAGCTAATGTACTAAGGGTTTTCCTACATGGCTTGTTTGTGTGTGGCAAGCCAGGGTGTGAATCTACAGTATAAAAAGTATACTATGTGGACACTACTAGAGTGCAGTAAATGTTGCTGTAGCAGTGTCAAAAGAGTTAGTGCACGACAAGCTGGTTCACTGTAGATTCACACCCTTGCTTGTTGTGTAGTAACTCACCATTTAGACAAGCCATAAGAAACTTTATTATGAGAACAATGGTGCACTGGAACAAATTGCCAAAGGAAAGTGGATTTGCCCCTATTGAAGTTACTGCAAGGATAAACTCATCATCCACACAGCAGGGATGGTTAGCTGTAAGGATTATAAAAGAGAATTGACTTCATTTAAAATAGACCATGGAAGTTTCCTTCCAATCCACATGATTATACTATGCTGTAGACCACTCCAGACAGCCTGATAGGCAAAATATAGTATTATAGAATACACTTTGTCACTGTCAATATTCTGGGATTTCAAGGAAAACTCCATTTTTTAGGGGATTTTGTACTGAAAAAATACCAAATACTTAATGGAAAGCAGGCTTCAGTACTTTCAGCTTCCCTGGAAATATATGTTCTTATGAAAGCATGTTCAATTCTGTCATCCAGATTAATAAAATACTGTGTATTACTTGAATTTCTTGGCATCCCCAGAATGAAAATGTAATCTCCAAAGACCTTGGGGACACTCAGTTTTAATGAGCCTTAAAGAAACTGAAATAAGACATTGCTTTTGACCTTCTGAGTGCTCCTGTTCAGCCTCATAATGTGATCTGTTGTAGAACCAACTGCAGTTAAAAGTGCAATTATGATCCGGAGGGACTGCTTCCTGAGAGGGGATTGCATTACTGCCTCTGTATTCATTAGCATCTCTATTCTGTGATACAAGTGGTATTCATATATTTTATTCATCAAACTGAGATAAAAACCATCACATCCGTTATATTTAATTATAACCATGAATATTACTTCAGCTGCAATCTTGCAAGGAGACAGAAGAGAGAATTTGCCTATATGCAACCTTGTCAGTGAGAGCATTTTGCAAAAGGCAGAGAGAAAACACAGCTCTGCTAAATGATGTACACTGTGGTGAAATAGTACACTGAAGTCCATGTTAAGGTAATCAGGACAGAGGTGAAGCTTTTGTTGTTTCTCTCATTTTCCCAGCTTGTGTGTAGAAAATGAAGATTTGATTAATGTGGTGTACTTTGAATTTATTATGGCATAGTCCTACAACATGGTAAAAAAATAACCTGAGGCCACATGAGACTCTTCTGAAAGGGATTGGGAAAGGGAGGAATACAGTTCTAAGTAACTGAAATCTTTCAAGAGATCTTTCAGTGTTAAGGATACGATTTGCCCTTCATGAAACAGTGTTGTGTTTTTGGTTTTTTTGGTGGTGGGGTAGTGGGGTGGTGGTGGATAATCAACTCTCAGAAGGCACAATTTCTCTGGGGGGGTACATAGAGGGGGTTGTGCTTTTACAGCAGCTTCAGAGTCCTCCTATTCCCTCTGCATGCTGAGCTTGCAAAATTTCTAGCAAGTATTTGTAATTCAAGGGTGTAGCACATTTAATTTGTTTTTGTTTTAGATTAATACGTTTTTTAAAAAAATATATAATGGAAAGACTCCACTGGCTTTAGTGTTGCTGTATTATACAGTGCATGCATTACTGAGTGTAAAAATCAGGGAATATACACTGGCGTTAGATTCCCAGCTATGTCCCGTATGTGCTGGATGCAGTTGAGGATGGGTGGGAAGAAGGAGATGTTTGCATCCTTCACCTTATAGTTTATTCTGTCCCAGTCTGGTCTGTGGCATAGGTTAAAGCAGCCTCAGTTCTGCTCTATGCCATACTGGTGACCAATGGACTCTTCAATAGCCATTCTAGCAGCCAGGGAACGAGCCTCTACAGATGTTTTCTCTCCCAGCTGTGCGCCAGGGGCTGAGAGTCAGGAATAGAATTGGTCTAGACACTGCTATGTCAGGTCTAGGTCTCCTAATATTTTACCAGTCTTGAGGGAATCCTCCAGTAAGCCAGATGTATCTATCTTGTTCTGTTCTAGAGATGAGCATCTGGTCCTATTAAAAATGCAATATTGCAAAAACCAGGTGGGACTTGATTTTCTTCTCAAAGGAGGTGACCTCATTTAAGAAAGTTGAGTTACCAGGCCCTTAGTATTTATAATATTTTCTCCCTTTCAATCTAGCGTATATTTGTTTAATTTTCAGTGCAATTAAGGTTTCACCAAGAAGTTAATAGCAGTTTATAATTCATGATTGGAAGGGATACGTGATATGATATATGATATAATATATATATCAAGAACTGTTAAAACAGAAAATATTCACAACCCGTTCAGAAGGATACCACTAAAACATTTAGAGGGTGTATGTTTTAGGCTAGTTGTACAATAGGATAATAAAGTCAGGTTCATATAACTAATTTTTAAACTTCAACTTTTCTCTTCCAGCAGGATTTCATTGTAACCTTATGCACATACAATTTCCAGAAATGCTCCATAACAGTTCTACTTAGACCTCAGTGGTTCAGGAGCCACATTAGCACTCAACTTTACCCAAAAGAGCCACAGTCATGTGAATTCATTGTTTCATTTACTATAGTACTATATATTCATATTTAAACAGCATAACAGGAAATATTTAGGTTTCTTAAACATATAATTCTCATAGCAAAATGACTGACCAAGTTTTATTATTGTTATCAGCTACAGTTGGTTAATAACATAGTAAAAGCATCCTGACTGGTTAATAATTAAATCACATAGTGTTCCAATATCCCATGCTGCAAAGAGCCCCAGGGGATGCATTAAAGAGCCACTTGTAACTTGTGAGCCTCAGGGTATGTCTATACTACGAAATTGGGTTGATTTTATAGAAGCTGATCTTTAGAAAGCAATTTTATACAGTCAACCATGCGTGTCCCCACTAAGTTCATTAGGTTGACGGAGTGCATCTTCAATACTCGCATCCTCCACATCCCTCGGCACCCTAATCATCTGCTTCAGCTCTGAGCCCTCTCCTGCATCATGAACCCCTTATCCTCAGCCCCAACCTTCATCTCCCCACACTCTAATCCTCTGCCCCAGCTCTGATCTCCCTGCATCATGAATCCCTCAGCCGCAGCCAGAGCCCTCACCCTCCTGCACCCTAATCCTCTGCCCCAGCTCTGATACCCTGTCCTGATTTTTCACACTTGCTGTCTGGTCACCCTAGGGATGAGGGCTACGGTTGAGGGGTTTGAGGTGTTGGAGAGGCTCAGGGCTAGGGTGGAAGGGCAGGGTAAGGGCAGCCTGCCCGGCTATTAGGAGTTGGGAGGCACTAGGACCCTGGGGCAGCAGACATCAGTTGCTGCAGGGAGCCACTCGGCCACGGGAGAGGTGCACACTGCTTTTTACCAGGCAGGGGCGTGGCAGGGCGGGGGGGAGACCCGTGGGGGCTGGAGCCCGCTCCAGGCAGGGCCAGGGAAGAGACCCAGCTCCAAATATTGGTGGAGCACAGCCCCCACCCTGAATATATCTGGAGCTTGAGCATCACAAAAGAATATAACCGCCACCTATGCCTGTGTGTGCTGATCATGCACACTGAATGCTTTCCTTGTGTCTGCCATCGAATGCCTCCATGCATTCAGCTGTGCCATATCAGTGCGGAAGGACTGCATGAGCTTGGAAAACATGTCATTCCAAGCGCATTTTTTTTGCCTTCTAATCTGTGATAACCTCAGGGACGGAGACGATATGGGGAGCATAGAGACATTTGTACCTGCAGGGGGGATAAAAAGGGACAATAAAATTTAAGAACAAATTTCTGAGAACAAAAAGGAGACTCTTTTATATTGAATCAAGCAATTCACAGCAGACAGCACATGTGCTTTAGGGACAAGGTCACATTTTGCCTTTCATTTTGAGCACCTGCCAGTATGGTGACACATCACACTACCCCTGTAGTATAGTTACAAATGTACACTCACCAGAGGTGCCTTCTCCGCCTTCAGGGTCCAGGAACCCACCTTGGGCGGGTATTGGCTCCAGGGTGATGAAAAGGTCCTGGCTGCTGCGGAGAACGGATTCTCCGCTTGTCTGCTGCGCATTCTTCTCCTCCTCCTCTTTCTCATCCACAAAATCTTCCTCCATGTTGCACAAGACTCCCCCCTTGCAGATGTCCACGGACAGTGGTGGGTTACTGGTAGAATCCCCCCTTAGAATGCCATGCAGCTGATCATAGAAGCATCATGTATGGGGGTCTGACCCGGAGCAACCATTTGCTTCCTTTATCTTGCGTTAGGCTTGCCTGAGCTCCTTAACTTTAACTGCTGTGTTTCCCAGGTGTAGCCTCTGCCCTGTGTGATTTTGGCATATATATTAGCATTTCTTCTTTTTGATCAGAGTTCTACCTGCACGGATTCTTCTCTCCGTAGCAATCAGATACAGTGTCTCCCGTTTGGTCTATGCTGGAGCTCATCTGCCGTTCTGGGACTGCATGGTCACCTGTGCTGCTGAGCTTGCTACCGGAAATTAAATTAAAAAATTCCGAAGGCTTTTCCTGTGTACCTGACTAGTGCATCGGAGTTGAAAGTGCTGTCCAGAGCAGTCACATTGGAACACGCTGGGATAGCTCCCGGAGGCCAATACCATTAAATTACACAATGCTGCATCTGCACTACCCCAAATTCGACCCAGGCGGGTTGATTTTAGTACTGCTTCCCTTGCCGGGAAGGAGTACAGCAGTTGATTTTAAGAGCCCTTTAGACAGAACAGAGTTGGTTATGTAGCTGCATTGCTTATAAAATCGACCTAACACAGCTAAATTCAGTCTAACCTCATAGTGTAGATCAGGGCTCAGTGTGAGTTTTACTGCTCCGGAAGATACCTTTAAGACTGCCACTGTCCAAATGTGGAATGCCGTGTGAGACTGACCCAAAAGAGGCATCCAGATTGTTTGTACAGGAATCTAACAAAGCTATGGGGCTTGTTCTACTAGTTGAAATAACTTTCTGTAACCTGCAAGATTTGTTCTTTGATGGAAATAATATCCACTAGTGAAAATGAAAAGACTCTTTTTTTTTAATGGAAAACAGGTATCTGTGGAACTAGAGTGAGGTGGAACAGAGAATTGTGCACTGAATGGTGCATAAAGGCAAAGATTGATTAACATAATATATTTAAATGCTGGGATCGAAAAATCAGCAGGAATAATTTGGTATGTAATATAAGAACAGCTGGCTGTACTGCCAAATAAAGAATAACTATGATAAGTGTAGAAGTGGTTTTAAAAAGCTGTATATTTGTGTTATAGAATCATCATCAATCCATGGAAAACTTAAAACTTCATAGGAACTTAGCTGGAATTCTGACAGGTTTGATAGTTTAAAAGTGCTTCATAAATATCTACGTGGTGTATTGAAAGATTCTGTTCAGCTTTTCGCTTGGAAATAATGCAGTATATACATACTATTTTTTAAATAATTGGAAGCGCAGAAGAGTAGTGTTTTCTTATCAAGGATTTTTTTTTCCTCTCCCACTTTTTCTAAAATGAAATTTTTGCTGGTATCATTGTAATCCCTTGCTGCTTTTTATAGCCATAGTGTTATATGAGGTCAGGTATATTCTTTACTTCCTACTCTACTTTTCTTTGAAGTGTTTTTGAGCTATCTTAACTTAACTATAGTATCTTCCATTGGAAACTGAAGGATTAGCCATTCTAGGCTGTTAGTTTATCACACCCTCTTTCTCAGAATGATCTTCATTCCAATGAAGCCACTCATATCCAGTGTGGCGAGAGTGACAAAAATATTTAAACCTTCACTATGAATGGGATAAAAATAATTATGGGGAGGAATGGTAGTAGCAATTTGGGATAAAGTTAGTGTTTTTGCTTTTTGAAATGCATCACTTATAGATAATCTATAAATTCCATTACAGGAATCAATAATGAAAATGCAAAAGAGACTAAATCTCTTAAGTCAAACTGGTGAAAGTGTTCTACCCGTTTGGAAAACTGAAGAAACTTATTGAAGTTTTCCATGGAAATAGTCTGTTGGACAAATTGAAAATTTGGCTGAGTAGTCTTTGAAAACCAAAAATGTTCAGTTTATTTTTTATCAAAATGTATGTTCTGTCCAAAGAAGATTAGTCAAAACCCAGCTTTCAGTTAGAACAGTTTGGATTAGAAAATTTACCAGCCCTCTTCTTAATTCCTCTTTCTGGATTACACAACAATTTTAGAGTCTATCATCAGCTGTGAAAGATGGACAGACTCTATTGGTCCTGAAATATTTTAGAGTTGCCACTAACCTGATACATGTAGGTAACTTGTCCTACTTTGCCCACTGGTTCTGTTACACCGCTCAAGAAGATTTCTAAGTCTTTTTGACTAGAGGCAGTCACTTTCACATAGCTCTGAACTGTTACAGAAAGAGGGCAGGACCTAAATTTCATTAAAGTCAATAGGCATCTCTCCATCCACTGCAATGGTCTTGAATGCAGGTGGGACACTTTGTGTGGTAAATGTTTCTTGTCTTTGAAAGCCACTCTCTCCCTTTTAAAGTTGCATTCTTTCTGGCAAAGACATCCCAGAATGCCTATTTCTTCAATTACTGAGATAATTATGGTGAAATAATGTGATGCTTTTCCAGGTGACTTCCTTCCCAGAAGTATTGAAAATAATTTTTTCTTGCTTTAAACCATCTGAACTCTTCAAGTTTTTCAAGACACAACCAAGTGTCTGCTTATTTACTATGTATATATCTATATATATAATTTCTGATTCAACATCTGCCTTAGACCAAGGAATAAACATAATGCCTGTGATGTTACAGCCTATATGATTTTATAAAAATATGCTAATGAGTGAATATAATATAATTGGAATATGCTTCATGCAAAAGGTCTCTTGTAAGGTCTCATTACAAAGCTTATAGTCTACTGAGTGTGATCATCCTATTTGTATAAATGTATCGCTCTTGTATCCAAAACTAGAAATTTGAAATATAACTCTAAGAGCCTATTGTAATTATGCAAAGTGTGGGCCATTAATGATGGTTTGGAATCTTGATGACTCCCATTAACCAGGACAGTTATCTGCAGATAGGTGTGTTTTACCTTTAAGTCTTCCTGTATATGTGTGTGCTGGCAATTGGGCAATGAAGTCTTGCAGTGAGATGTGATCATGTCACCTGAACTGGAATCCATCTTTAACCTGGCATCTTTCCATTGAGAAGGAGGGAGTGGGAACCCAGAGAGGGACAAAGAATTTCCGCCTTATGCAAAAGATATATAAAGGGGTGTGTCATAAACAGATAGCTAAGGGTTAATGTTTCTTTTACCTGTAAAGGGTTAACAAAGGGAACCAAACACCTGACCAGAGGACCAATCAGGAAACCGGATTTTTCAAGTAGGAAAAAAGGAATTCTGGTAGTTTTTTGTTGTCGTCTCTTTTGTGGTGTTGTGAGGGAAGACCTTTTTTTTCTCTATCTCCAAGCTTCTTTTCTACCCTTCGTTCCCCCCCCGAAGTGTGTAACCGAAGAAATAGCAAGAGGTGTGAAGGATTTTGTATTACATGTGTGGTAATTGGATAATCTTTTTGGATCAGAGTGGTATATTCATTATTATTCTAAAATATAAGCAATAATGCCTGTAATTGTCATCCTTGATGCAGAGTTTAAATAATTCTGAATATGTCTATACTTACTTCTTTATATTATAGTTTCTTTTTTAAAGACTTGTTAGTTACTCTCTGGGGTAATACGTTAAGGAATCAAGGTGGGAGGAGATTCTCTTTGATTTTAGATCTACGGGAGAATTAGGCCGGCACATGGGAATTTTGTGGCGAGGGGGAAAGGGAGATAGTATCATCTCTTTTCCATTGTAATTGGAGTTGTCTCTTTGGTATTAGAGCATGCTTCACTTTGGTATTGTGATGTAAAAAGATTTCTATGCATCAGTCACTCTAAGGTCTAGACCCAGAAGAGGAAAGTCTTAAGGGTGGAGAGGGAGGGAAGGAAGTGAGTATTTCCCTTGCCGGTAGACTCAGAGCTTCTGGGTCTTGGGGGTCCCCCCAGGGAAAGGGTTGGGGAGACCCGGGAGAGTTGATCAGGCACTCCGAATCCTGATTGGTGGCAGCGAGATCAGATCCAAGCTGGTAATAAGCTTGGGGGAGGTTCATGCTAAGCATCCAGATTTTGGACGCTAAGGTCCAGATTTGGGACAGGAGGCTTATTACAGGGTGGAAGAGAACAAAGGAGGGAGGGAGCCACCATGAAGAACCCCTAGCTACCACCTGAGCTGTGACAAGAGCTGTACCAGGGGAAAGAATTGTGCCCTGGCCTGGAAGGTGTCCAGCCTGAGGAAAAAGCTTACTGAAGCATCTCTGAGGGTGAGAGTATCTGTATTCAGTTTGATTAGACATAGATTTGCCTATTTTATTTTATTTTGCTTGGTAACTTACTTTGTTCTGTCTGTTACTATTTGGAACCACTTAAATCCTACTTTCTGTATTTAATATAATCACTTTTTATCTATGAATTAACCCAGAGTATGTATTAATACTGAGGGGACAAACAGCTGTGCATATCTCTCTATCACTGTTATAGAGGGTGAACAATTTATGAGTTTGCCCTATACAAGGTTTATACAAGGGCAAAACGGATTTATTTGGGTTTAGACCCCAGTGGGAGTTGGGCATCTGAATGTTAAAGACAAGCATACTTCTGTGAGCTGCTTTCAGGTAAACCTGCAGCTCTGGGGCAAGTAATTCAGGCCCCGGGTCTTTGTTGGAGCAGACGGGAGTGTCTGGCTCAGCAAACAGAATGCTGGAGTCCTGAGCTGGCAGGGAACACAGGAGCAGAGGTAGTCTGGGCTCATCAGCTGGCAGCACCCAAGGGGGGTTCTATGATCCAACCCGTCACAATGCCTATGCTTTATAACATCACTGAAGCCTATGCATATACCCAGAGAACCTCATTCAGTGTTCTCCTTTGGAGATAGTGAGTTTCCTCTGCCATTGCTGACTTCAGCACCTTGAAAGATCAAACCCATCACTTCACAGACCTTCAACTCTTGAGGCATTTTTCAAATAACTCTCACTTTGTCTTGCTATTTGGTCCATACCATCTTTTTTTCAATCACTTTTATAAAGAAGTTAGATTCCTGCTTAGTTGCTTTTTGATATCAACTGAAGATATTTGAGACTTAGTTGTAAATTCCAATGATGATCACTTTAAAATATTTTTTAAATATTTGTCATATTGTAATGCTACACCCATTATAATGACATAGGTGGTGTTGTCTTGCGGATAAGACATTAGATGAAGCAATCAGACCTGGGGTCACAGCCTGTGACCTACTATGTGACTTTTTTACAAATTGATTTTAACATGTGCACCAGATCTGTACCTGATGAAATATGGCATAATTCTATTATAGCCAGTGAGGGTATGCCAAATTACACCAGCTGAGGATTCTGTCCTTTAAACTTTACAGGAAATTCATAAGTGAATAACTTGTTTTAAGAGTTTAAGAAGTTCCTATTTCATACCAGAAATAAAGATCATGGGTCAGTTTCCTGGGATCCTCGCAGTGATAAGAAATAACATGCAATCACTCAATATTAAAGCATCCCATCAAGAGGTAGGTAGGCTAAAACTGTAGATACTCCAAAATTCCAAAAAAAATATAAACTGCATGCTGTGGACTTTACCTATTACCTACCTATAATGAGAATATTTCCATCAGATAGTCCAGGTCTTCTCAAAGACCTAGTCCTATGAACATTATGATTTCAAAAGTAAGAGGATAATATAAAAGAGATTAATTAATATTCCCTTATTAACCCAGCCTATTGTTGTTTCATATAATCTGTTTCAGTATTATGTCCTATCAAAACAAGATGTTGGGTTGAGTATATACTTTAAGAATAAAAATAATAGGGACAAATGGAATTACAGTGTATCAACAATTAAGAAAAGTTAGTTTGTGCCCTCACTAACTTCAGTCTGGCCTTGTAAGTACCCATGGAATAAGATACTTAAGAGGCAAATTGCAAATTGTACTATTTGCGCAGTAATATGCTACTTGGATAGTCATTGAAACTTGTGTCTTCCCAATTAATGTACTAATAAGAATAGAAATCTGCATACATTCTGCAACTATTTTGAGCAAAACAAATTAAGTGATAGGCTAAGAGTTCAGAGGCATTGTTCAAATATCCATCTACTTTAAACAAATCTGACTTTTCACCAGTCTTCAGTGTTTCAATAGGATCATCCAAAAGACTATTACATTTTCTTTACAAATGTCTACAAATTTAAAACAAAACAATTTTTAACTTAATATTTTTTTTTACTTTTCTAACTGTACAAACTATAAGTACTGATGTAGAAAGGGCAAGCCACTAGCATATTATCCTAAAAGCTATCACTATTCCATTTGATCTCCTTGAAAGGTTTTGGGTCCCAAAGAATTTGTAGTTTCAAAAGGCATCATTTTTCCCATGTTAATACTAATAAATAACAAAAGAATATGGCAGATAATAGCATCATCCAGAAATTAGGTTTTGGCCCACAAAGTATTATTTAGATAGAAATTCTTGTCTTTACATGCCTTATTTATTCTTTTGCATAGCTGATAGCTTCTCCATCACTACTGTATTCATTGATAAGAGTGAGGAAGACAAATAAAATGGGGTAAATAGGAGCTAGACTAGCTAAGTTCATAGGCCTCAATAGATGATTTCTCACCAAAGCTCAGTTTGAATGTCATTTGTAGCGGTGATTTTTTCCATTTTAGGAATAAGCTCTTGTGGGATGGACACTTTTTATATAACTATTCCTATTACTTTGGGGTAGTTCTATGGCCTGTGATATATGGGAGATCAGACTAGATGATCCTATTTTGGCCTCTGAATTTATGAAGCACAGCATCTGAGATACGGCAAAATATGTGTGAACTCCAAATACAGGGATACCAACTTAGCTATGATTATGCACCCCTCAATATTATCAAAATACATGTACAGGAAATCAGCATCTCTCCGTGCTCCAGAGTCCAGGAATGCAGTAGGCTTGCTTCCCACTCTACAATACTCTTGGTGATCTTCTCTTTTGTTGGAGAGGAATCCCAGCCACCATCACTTTCTTTCCTCTGCATAATGAAGGTTTGATACCCAAATCAGTGAAATCACTGGAGGTTGTTTTTTTTTTTACTTCGAATGGGTTTCATTTAGGCCATATAAAATATAATCTATTGGGAGAAAAAACTCCTAGGGGGAGGTTTACATGGACATGAAAGGAGACAGAACAATGTTTAGAGGGCAATAAAGGCAAAATACTAGCTTCTACCTTATCTCAGGCAGAAGACAAAGTGAATGGTCCTACTTGCAGTGTAGAACACTACCCCAGTGGTGTATAAAGGGGCAGAATCCTGCACTTACAGGTTAGAGTAGTTAGCACCTCTGGTAGGTGGATACCTTGAGAGCTGGGGAGCAGCAGATGTACTCATCTTACTGAAGACCTCTTGAATCTGCTGGACACTAGGGACTAGACCCTCAGTTGCATGGATGGTGTTAGATCTACTGACTTAAATTCAGCCATGATTTATACACTTTGGGGATCTGCCAGGACTTGAAATGAAACTGAGCTGTAGCAGTTTTAGCCAGCTCTTCTCTGAACCATTTTTTAGAACTCATTTGCAACATGACAAATGCTTTCCTACTCAATGGTGATTAAATTTATTTATTCACATGTTGTAAGGATCTCTCAATCACTGGCAACAGGCAATTCAGAGCTTTTGTAAATCCAAGAAGAAATCAGGGATTTGAAAAGCTTCATTGAAATCTAAACCTGTAATTATAGGCCTTGGTGTAATGGCACTCCTATCCGGCCTTAATCCTCATTACCAGCAATGGCATTCACACAATCTATCAGAGCTGCACACTTTGCTACAAATCACCTCCAGTGGCATATGCCTTTCAGTTTACCCAGTTTCACATTAAAAATTTCCACTCTTAAGATATTTTTGTTTTTTCCTTCACTCTTCTGTTTACAGAAGCACAGTAAGAATCATAAGTGGCTGGATTTGTTTTCATTTCCGATTTACTATATCTTAGGGTATGTCTACACTATGAAATTAGGTCAAATTTATAGAAGTCAATTTTTTAGAAATCGATTTTGTACAGTCAATTGTGTGTGTCCCCGCTCCAAGACCATTAAGACCATTAACTCGGTGGAGTGCATCCATAGTACTGAGGCTAGCATTGACTTCTGGAGCATTGCATTGTGGTAGCTATCCCACAGCTCCTGCAGTCTCCACTGCCCATTGGAATTCTGGGTTGAGTTTCCACTAACTGATTGGTAAAAAAAAACATTGTTGCGGGTGGTTCTGGGTACATGTCGTCCGTCCCCCTCCCTTCATCCCTCCGTGAAAGCAATGGCAGACAATCTTTTTGAGCCTTATTTCCTGGGTTACCCATGCAGACGCCATACCATGGCAAGCATGGAGCCTGCTCAGCTCACTGTCACCATACGTCTCCTGGTTGCTGGCATATATGGCACTGCACTGCTACACAGCAGCAGCTCATTGCCTTTTGGCAACAGATGGTGCATTACAACTGGTAGCCATTGTCATCGTCTCCTGGGTGCTCTTTTAGCCGATCTTGGTGAGGTCAGTCAGGGATGCCTGGGCAGACATGGGTGCTCCTGGCAGACCTCAGTGAGGTCTGTCAGGAGCACCTGGACATAAATGGAAGTGACTCCAGGTTATTCTCTTTTTAAGTTTTGTTTCATGGAGATTCAGTCCTGCCTTCAGTCTTACTGCACCGTCTTCTGGTGAGCAACCAAGAGACAACGATGGCTAGAAGTTGTACTGCATCATCTACTGCTAGCCTAAGATGAATAAGAGAGATGGAGTGGATCAAAACAAGAAAGAGACCAGATTTGTTTTGTATTCATTTGCTCCTCCCTCCCTGAATAGTTGGTGGAGGGATAGCTCAATGGTTTGCGCACTGGCCTACTAAACCCAAGGTTTTGAGTTCAATCCTCAAAGGGGGGCATTCGATGTGATAGTTGTGTGTGTTTCTCTTTGATGCAACCCCACCGCCTTCTTGGTTTTAATTCCCTATAAGCTAAATTGCCACTCCCTCCATCAGAGCAATGGCATGCAATCATTTCATGCCTGTTTTCACCACAGATGCCATAGCATGGCAAGCATGGAGCCTGCTCAGATCACCGCTGCAATTATGATCACTGTAAACACCACATATATTATCCTGAAGTATATGCAGAACCAGAACGTGCAAAAGCAAAACCAGGCAAGGAGGCGACAGCAGCACAGTGATGGAGCGATGAGGACATGGACGCAGACTTCTCTCAAAGTACGGGTGCAGGCAGTGTGGACATCATGGTGTTAATGGGGCAGGTTTATGCTGTGGAAAACTGATTCTGGGCTCGGGAAACAAGCACAGACTGGTTCGACCGCATAGTGTTGCATGTCTGGGATGATTCCAGTGGCTGCAAAACTTTCGCATGCATAAGGGCATTTTCATGGAACTTTGTGACTTGCATTCTCCTGCCCTGAAGCACAAGAATACCAAGATGAGATCAGTCATCACAGTTCACAAGCGAATGATGACAGCCCTGTGGAATCTTGCAATGCCAGACAGCTGCCGGTCAGTCGGACATCAATTTGGAGGGGGCAAATCTACAGTGGGGGCTGCTGTGATCCAAGTAGCCAACGCAATCAAAGAACTGCTGCTATCAAGGGTAATAACTCTGGGAAATGTGCAGATCATAGTGGATGGCTTTGCTGCAATGGGATTCCCTAACTGTGGTGGGGTGATAGATGGAACCCATATCCCTATCTTGGCACCGGAGCACCAAGGCAGCGAGTACATAAACCAAAAGGGGTATTTTTCAATGGTGCTGCAAGCACTGGTGGATTACAAGGGATGTTTCACCAACCTCAATGTGGGATGGCCGGGAAAGGTACATGATGCTTGCATCTTCAGGAACTCTGCTCTGTTTCAAAAGCTGCAGCAAGGAACTTTCTTCCCAGACCAGAAAATAACCATTGGAGATGTTGAAATGCCTATAGTTATCCTTGGGGACCAAGCCTATCCTTTAATGCCATGGCTCCTGAAGCCATACACAGGCAGCCTGGACAGTAGTCAGGAGCTGTTCAACTATAGGCTGAGCAAGTGCAGAATGGTGGTAGAATGTGCGTTTGGATGTTTAAAAGCACGCTGTGGCAGTTTACTGACTCAGCTAGACCTCTGCAAAACCAATATTTCCATTGTTATTACTGTTTCCTATGCGCTCCACAATATCTGTGAGAGTAAAGGGGAGATGTTTATGGAGGGGTGGGAGATTGAGGCGAATCGCCTGGCCACTGATTACTCACAGCCAGACACCAGGGTGGTTAGCAGAGTACTGGCCAGGCTACGGTGTGAAAGTTCTGTTTGTTTCTCCTTGATGAACCCTCCCCCGCCTTGGTTCGCTCTACTTCCCTATAAACTAACCACTCTCCCCTCCCCCCTTTGATCACCGCTTGCAGAGGCAATAAAGTCATTGTTGCTTCACATTTATGCATTCTTTATTAATTCATCACACAAATAGGGGGATAATTGCCAAGGTAGCCCAGGAGGGGTGGGGGAGGAGGGAAGCACTGGTGGGATGGGGGAGGAGGGAAGCACAAGGCCACACTGCACTTTAAAACTTATTGAATGTCAGCTTTCTGTTGCTTGGGCAGTCTTCCGGGGGGGGTGGAGTGGTTGGATGCCCAGAGGCCCCCCCCTCTGGATTCTTAGGCATCTGGGTGAGGAGGCTATGGAACTTGGGGCGGAGGGAGGTTGGTTATACAAGGGCTGTAGCGGTGGTCTGTGCTCATGCTGCCTTTCTTGAACCTCAACCATACGCCGGATCATATTAGTTTGTTCCTCCAGTAGCCTCAGCATTGCCTCTTGCCTTCTGTCACCAAGCTGATGCCACCTATCATCTTCAGCCCGCCACTTATTATATTCAGCCTGCCGCCTGCCACCTGTCCTCGCATTCATATTGTGCTTTCCTGGACTCTGACATTGTCTGCCTCCATGCATTCTGCTGTGCTCTTTCATTGTGGGAGGACTGCATGAGTTCAGAGAACATTTCATTGTGAGTGCATTTTTTTCACCTTCTAATCTTCACTAGCCTCTGGGAAGGAGAAGATAGTGTGAGCATTGAAACATTTGCAGCTGGTGGAGGAAAAAAAGCGAGAGTGGTAGTTAAAAAGACACATTTTAGAGAACAATGGGTAGACTTTTATTTAAAATGGATTGGCAATTTAAAAGGAGGGGCTGGGTTTTCGCGTTAACATGCAGCCCAAACCCAACTAGCCCCCTCACACACATTCAATTCTCTGGGATGATCGCTTCACCCCTCCCCCCACTGCGTGGCTATCAGCTGGGAACATTTCTGTTCAGCCACAGGCAAATAGCCCAGCAAGAACGGCCACCTCTGAATGTCCCCTTAATAAAATCATCCTATTTCAACCAGGTGACCATGAATGATATCACTCTCCTAAGGATAACACAGAGAGAGAAAGAACGGATGTTGTTTGAATGCCAGCAAACACCAGGACAATACACTGTGTTATGTAATGATTCCAGACTATGTGCTATTGGCCTGGCATAGTAATGTGTCCTACCATGGAGGACAGAATACGGCTACCCTCCCCATAAACCTTTTCCAAAGGCTTTGGGAGTACATCCAGGAGAGCTTTATGGAGATGTCCCTGGAGGATTTCCGCTCCATCCCCAGACACATTAAGAGACATTTCCAGCAACTGTACCGGCTGCGAATACCAGGGCAAATTAATCATTTAAACACACTTGCTTTTAAACCATGTATAATATTTACAAAGGTAGACTCACCAGAGGTCCCTTCTCCACCTGGCAAGTCCGGGAGGCAGCCTTGAGTGATTCAGGGGGTATTGACTCCAGGTCCAGAGCGAGAAACAATTCCTGGCTGTCAGGGAAAATGGTTTCTCCACTTGCTTGCTGTGAGCTATCTTCAACCTCTTCCTCATCGTCTTCCTCGTCCCCAAAACCCGCATCCCTGTTGTGTGAGAATCCATTGATGGAGTCAAAGCACAGGGCTGGGGTAGTTGTAGGGGCAGCCCCTAGAATGGCATGCAGCTCATCATAGAAGCGGCATGCCTAGGGCTCTGACCTGGAGCAGCTATTTGCCTCTCTGTTTTTTTGGTAGGCTTGCCTCAGCTCTTTAAATTTCACATGGCACTGCTGAGGGTCTCTGTTATAGCCTTTGTCTGTCCTTCATGCCCTTGGAGATTTTTTCAAATGTTTGGGCATTTCATCTTTTGGAACAGAGTTCTGATAGCACAGATTCATCTTCCCATACAGCGATCAGATCCCAAACCTCCCGTTCGGTCCATGCTGAGGCTCTTTTGCGATTCTGGGACACTATCATGGTCACCTTTGCTGATGAGATCTGCACTCACCTGCAGATCGCCACACTGGCCGAACAGGAAATGAGATTCAAAAGTTCACGGGCCTTTTCCTGTCTACCTGGCCACTGCATCCGAGTTCGGATTGCTGTTCAGAGAGGTCACAATGGAGTACTCTGGGATAGTTCCCGTAGGCCAATACTGTTGAATTGCAACCACACTACCCCAAATTCGACCCAGCAAGGTCAATTTCAGCACTAATCTCCTCGTCGGGGGAGGAGTACAGAAATTGATTTTAAGAGCCCTTTAAGCAAAAATAAATAAATAAATAAATGGCTGCGTCGTGTGGACGTGTTCAGGGTTAAATCAATGTAATACTGCTAAATTTGACCTAAACTTGTAGTGTAGACCAAGGGTTAGTAATTTTGCTCCCTCTGAAGGCAGTGAAGTTTTGTTTAACACCTTTGAGCCCAGTTCTGCCACTCCTTCTCACATAAGTAACCTCATTGTACAAATAGTACCACCTGGTGTCATGGGAGCAGGATCACATCTTGGGATAAGGTGTCATCAGCTAGTGAGTGTTCTCTTTTTATTGTTTCAGCTTGTCCCATGTTCTCCTCTATCAGAAACACTTATTTGAAGCATTAAGGTTATTTAGTACATACCTAATTTCTGGAAAATGCATGGACTTCCTGAACTCTCAGCTCCCAGACCCTGACTCAACTGCTGTAGCCATTAACCCCTTCCTCAGAGTGGGTATAACATGCTGCCACATTCTTATCTGGTACTGTGTGACACTCACTTTGGATGCAATTCAACTGAACAGGGCATGGATAGATCATAGATCCCTCCTCTGCTTGCTAAACTTCTGCTCACAGTGAGATCAATGCACGTAGGAGGAATATGCTGGACCCCCAAAGGAGTGTCACACTGGCCTCACTCCTGGTATGAATCATGTGTAACTTGTGTAAATTCAGTTTCATGGAGTGTGAATCTCTTTAATTGAGTCTTCATTCGAGAAATACATGGGTTTGAGAGACAGAGGAATTGTGAGTGATTAACTCATTGGTCTCTCTTTATCTTGGGCCATTGCTGTATTCTTTCTCCCTCCTTTCTCTGTACTTTGCTCCGTCTGAAATGTTCAGGAGTAAACTAAGCTGTGAAACAGCCCATGAACATAAGTTATTTCACCTTATGAGGAAGGCAGGATCAACTTCCTTGTCTGAGATTAGATATCAAGTAGTCAGACCACTCCCTGACAGTTACAGCACTAGACTTTGGTTACGCCATCTGGGGCAGATTACATAATCATAGGTGGGGGCAATCACAGCTAACAGCTAATCCTGAAGCAATAAAGATACCATTGCTTCATAAAAAATGTGAAAAAGGTGGTCGCAGTTCAGAGAGGCAGATCAGTCAGAGCAGAAGCCAGAATGTAGCCCCAGGAATAGTGGTCACTCTTGTGGATAGTTCTCAGCAACTTGAGGAACAATAATAGCTTTTGTTCTATTTTGGTTATACATGTCTTGCACCTTAGATCAAACATGCGTGAATCGTTTTGGGAGAAAACCTAGACCATCCAACTGACCACTGTCAGATGCTCCTCTGATTTTTGAAAAATAAGTTTGCCTGTTGCTAGTGTTAGCTAGATGTTAGTTAACAACTAAAAGGAACTTCTAAGGAGGAGTCTTCATTGAGTTGTAGAAACATAAACAATCAATTCCCCTTCTGGTATTGTAGCATGTGACAATTTTTTCTACTGAGTAAATGATTTTTAAAGATAAATCTTCACTAGCAGGAGATCATTCCATGCATCCTGCTCTGAAAAATAATGGTTCTATTTAGATCTATGCCCATGAAGTAGTAAACTACATTCTATCTTTCTAAATGCCTCATTTTAAAAAAAAAAGAGATATAGACACAATCAATACAGTGCAAGTATTTATCATTACTGCTATATTTCAGAAATATAATTAATGTTTGATGCTCTGAGTATTAATACAATTGAAATTTTGAGACATTTTTTGGACAGCTCAACCTCTTTGCCATTTTTTTATTTACTCATTTTCTTTCATTTTGAGTTTCTTAATTTTTCTGTTATCCTCTTTCACTTTTCTGTGTTCCTTTTAATCTCATCAAGAAATCTGTATGTTCAGTTGTAGGGTGTTTTAACCACTTTTTTGTAGTATGTTTGTGACAATTGAACACTCATATTCCCTACTCTGAGCTAACTTGGTGTGTTTTTTTCCCTTGGATCTTCTGATGAAGTATAAAATATTTTTATTAGATATATGTGCAAGCAAAATTTCTTATCTACGCTAGTGTCTGCTGACTGCAATGAAAAGGGGACAACAAACTCCAGAAAATAAGTCTGGTTTTCCATCAGCTTGGTGGTCAGTGTCATTTTACAGCAGTTTCGTGACTACTCTAAACTACGCAGGCTGGCTATGGGCTATGGTCCTCACAGGACCGGAGATAGTTGGAGTACATCATCATTTTGGCTATGCAAACTAGCAAGAGGGTGAGAGAAGATGGTTATGTCAGTTGTATGCCACCTGATAACTCCATCATGCTGGGGAAAATCCCTGTCTGTGAAGACCTGACCCTTTATGTTCCCTTTGTACAGCTAATTGTGCAGAGAAACTGTGAGGGCAAGAGAATCTGAATAGAGAACGGATGTAAATCAGAATTTTACCCACTTTCTTGACATCTAAATACTGAAAACAGGGTAGCCCAACTATTACCAGATGTCTTATGCATGTGTTATAGATTCTAGAAACCTCATGAAGAAAACCAAAATATGAAAACTTCACAAGAAGATACAATATAATGGCAATCATTAAAAAGACACATTTCTGACCTGGCAGGTATTGTCACTTGGTGACCTTGCATGACCCACGGTCTCTTAAACCTAAATATTTTGGACTTGTGGAAACTCTATGTCTCCTTACTACTCCCAGGCCCTGTGAACATCATAGCAGCATGGTTCATTGAGGAGCTGTGCTATCAATACCTCCTTGGTAGGGCTGACCAAAAAAAAAATCCATTTTAGGAACAATTTTGAAGTTTACTTTTATTCTGCATCAGAACCAAATTGAGACCTTTTAAATTTTTTATGAAATATGTGCATCTATATAGCCCAGTAGTTAGGACATTTACCTGGAGTGTGGGTGACTGAAGTTCAAGTCCCTTTTCTGCCTGATTCAGGACAGGAATTTCAGTCTGGGTCTCACATTCTAAACAAGTGCCAAAACCACTTGGCTGTATAGTTAGTCTGTCTCTAATTTACATCCTGGATCTGAGAAACTTGCCCAAGGAAAACTTCATCAAAAGAAGTACATTTCCACGTTACACTTCAGTTTCAATGGAACATTTTTCACTGGGAAAAAGTCTGCACAGAAAACTTTTCAACCAGCTTTTTTCCTGGTCTCCTACTAGCCTCCCAACTTGGCTAGTGGGGTCAAATCCTATCCCCCTTGAAGTCAGAGAGAGCTTTACCATTGAAGTCCATAGTGCCAATCTTGACCATGTAGTAAAAGGACTAAAACAGATTGGAAGAGGAGAGGTAGGTCCTACCATGCCATTCAAACAACGGAGGGGAGTACAGTTGACCCAAGACGTGCAGAAAAGCTCCTTCTGCTTTTAGTAGAGGAGTGGGCAGCTGTACCTCCACAGTATTTTAATCCCCTTGGTTATGGCACAACATGTAAGATAATGCTGACCCAATCATCATTAGTTCTATACATGAGCTTTGGTGAAGAGGTGGGTTTGAATGCTGCAGAGGCCAGCTGTAACGCCTCTTCCACTGCCCAGGTCTGCCCTCTGAGTCTAAAACTTGATTCATTGGGACCATTTGTGGTGAGGAGAAGCAGGGCTGAGGGAAGTGTGAGCTAACCTGTTACTTCACCAGTCAAATACACATCTGATTTTGTTCCCTTACAATTTTTGTAGAAATCTCCACCAGAATATCAGTTGTGAAAGTTTATCTATGTTGTACCTGCTAATAGGTCTGTACTTTTTCCACAAGACTTTTTAATGCTGATAAGTCTAATAAGCTATGGAATCTTTGTTTCGTGTTTGGGAATTATGGCAATCCAGCTGCTTGTAACTCAGTATTACAGAGGAAATGTGTTCCGTATAGAAAACACATTCTACTCTGAGCTGATCACTATTTTAAAAAATCACTCTAATGGCATTCCCAGAGGTAGCTTTAGTGTTTACTTGCAGTATATTTTTTGTTTATATTGAAGCATGTGTTTTACAGTGGCCACTATAAATTCATCTCAACTCTCTACCATGGAGATGAATCCATTGCTTCAATTTTCCTTATGTATCTTTTTCCAGATAGATACCATGATCTGACCCTTCAGCCATATCAGAAGTCTTTCCCTTCAAGAGCAAAGATAGGAGTCCAAGCAAGAGATCAGCAGCTCTCTTTGGCTTCATGTGTCATTCTCTCAGGATCTGCCTTGCTTTTCGCATTCCATACAAGGGAGTGAACAAGGGCTTCCTCTCATCCTCTCTGGAATCCCTAGCCTAAATCCATAACGCAAGGATAGGCATCAAAATCAAACCTTAAGGTCTCTTCCTTCAATTAATAAATTCATAGATTCCAAGGTCAGAAGGGATGACTGTGGTCATCTAGTCTGACCTCTCATATAAGACAAGCCATAGAACTTCCTAGAGCAGTTCTTTTAGAAAAAACATCCAATCTTGATTTAAAATTTGTCAGTGATGGAGAATTCACCATAACTCTTGATAAGTTGTTTGAATGGTTAATTATCCTCACTATCAAAAATGTTCACCTGTCTAGCTTCAACTTCCAGCCATTGGATCATGTTCTACATTTCTCTGATAGATTGAAAAGCCTATTATTAAATATTTGCTTTCCATGTCGATACTTAAACTGTAATCAAGCCCCTTTAACCTTCTCTTTGTTAAGCTAAATAGATTGACTCAAGGAGCTCAATCACTATAAAACATGTTTTCTAATCCTTTAATCATTCACATGGCTCTTTGAACCCTCTCCAATTGATCAACATCCTTCTTGAATTGTGGACACCAGACCTGACTAAGTATTCCAGCAGTAGCTGCATCGGTGCCAAATTCAGAGGTAAAATATTGTCTCTATTCCTACTCGAGATTCCCCAGTTTATGAATTCCAGGGTCACAGTCATTCTTTTGGCCACAGCATCACACTGGAAGTTCATGTTCAGCTCATTATCCACCATGACCCCCCCAATTATTGTCAGCCCTGCATTCTTTGCTCCTAGGTGAATACATTTACATTTAGCCATATTAAAACACACACTGTTTGCACCCAGTTTACCTAGCAATACAGGTTTTTCAAAATCAGTGACTTATTCTCTTCATTACTTAATGCTCCCTCCAATTTTTAAGTTATCGGTAAACTTCATTAGTGATTTTTCTTGTTCTTCCACTGATCAAAATGTTAAATAGTGTAGGGCCAAGAACTGATCCCTGCAGGACTACACTGAAACACACCCACTTGACTACTCCCCATTTACAATTACATTTCGAGACCTATGTGTTGGCCAATTTTTAATCCTTTTAAATGTGTGCCATGTTAACTTCATATCATTCTAGCTTTTTAATCAAAATGGTATGCCTTACCAAGTCAAACGCCTTACACAAGTCTATTAAGTCAACATGAAACAACCTAATACAGGGGTCTCAAACAAGCGACCCGCCAAGCTCCCTGTCCCCCCTCCCTCCACCCCTCTGCCTACCTCCAGGCCAGGGATGAGCAAACTACAGCCCACGGGCTGAATCCGGCCCACAGGATTGCCCTCCGTGGTGCCACGAGCCCTGCACCACTCCCTTAAGCGGCTGGCAGCACATCTCTTTGGGCAGGAGGGGAGGGGGAGAGGCAGCAGAGGGCTCCTGCATTGCCTCACTTCAAGGTACCGCCCTTTACAGCTCCCATTGGATGGAAACAGGGAACCATGGCCAATGGGAGCTTCAGGGCAGGTACCTGGAGGAGCAGCAGCGGAGCCCTGTGCCCACACCTGCTCCCCCAGGGGCCGTGGTTCCAGCTGCTTCGTGGACCAGCACGGCGCTATGTGGGGCCAGGTGCCACCCCGGAGCCACTCTACGTAAGTGGTGCCAGGTGGAGCTCGCACCCTGCACCCCTCCTGCACCCCAACTCCCTTTTCTGAGCCTCCTGTCACACCCTGCACCCCTCCTGCACCCCCAGAGATGGGGCAGCATTGGAGTGGGGACTTTGGAGAAGGGAGTGGAAAGGGGGCAGGGAAGGGGTGGGAAGAGTGGGGCCTCATGGAAGGGGTGGAGTGGGGGCGGGGCCTGGGGCAGTGAAGGTGGGGGTGTCAGTGATGTGGCCCTTGGGCCAATGCATTAGACCTCATGTGGCCCTTGCGATCATTTGAGTTTGAGACCCCTGACCTAATAGGACCTTCTTAGATCCTGCCTCTTCACAGTCCTTCGGGGCTCAGTGTTTTCCAAGTCTTGGTGGAGAATCCCATTTGAAAATCAATCTCTCCTCCCTCGAGGAAAGGCTGCCCCTAGTAATTGCTTCTCAGCATGTTTTGCCACAGCGTAGGGCCACATAATCCTCTAGCATCTATAGTCTCCAGCATGATAGTCCATAATGGGACAGAACTTGGAGCATGGATGTGTTGGCTCAGGGCTGACCTTAAAGAGATAATATATTGTGACTTTCAGAATTTGCTGGTTATTGTCCTGATAAAATGTACATGGCAACATTGTATAAGACTGCACTTTAAGGTGCTGTTAACACATGTTCCAAACTGAGGTTGGCAAACAGGCTTGTCTCAAACAAAGGAATGTGTGTTCTGCTTAATTTGCATTTAAGCGGTAAGTGGAGTCATCAAGCAGAGCGGGAAACAAAAGCAGCTCCAAAAGGTGAGAGGGGGAAAGCAGCACTGAACATCCTTCCCCATAGATTCAGTCACCTGAATCTCAATCGGAAATGTTTTTCAAGAGGGGAACTGATGCTATAACAAGGAGTAGGGATTCCAACCCTCCAGGATTGTCCTGGAGTCTCCAGGAATTAAAGATTAATCTTTAATTAAAGATTGTCATGTGATCAAACCTCCAGGAATACATCCAACCATAACTGGCAACCCTAAAAAGGAAGGATAAACCCCCCCAGAGGTGTATTTGTTCTCTCTCTCTCTATCTCTCTCCATCGGTTTACTATACCAGAAGGGACAAAGGAAGCAGTCATTAAACTGAAGAAAGCATTCTGATCTAAGCATTTGGGTCAGTAAGACTGTTGGGACCATGTGCTGAGAAAACTTTGCTTTGAATTTAACAGCACTAAGTTAGGTACCAGTTGTGTTTCATCTTCATTTTTCTTTTAACCATTTCTGGCTTTCATGCTTCACTATATGTACTCAAAATCAATCTCTTTGCAGTTAATAAACTTGTGGTGGTGTTTTATCTAATCCACTGTGTTTCGAGTTCAAGTTTCTGGGAAACTCTATTTGGGGTAACAAGATGATCTGTCTTGATGACATGACAAAGTATATATAAACATGCATTGTCCAGGAGAAGGCTGGGCAGTATGGGTCATAGCATTTCTAGGGGAAAGTCTAAGACTAGGAGTGTGTTGGGGTCACCCTGAAGTATAACCGAGGCTGGTAAGAGCCAAGGCATGCTGGCTGGCTGCAGCACACACATAGATATAGCTGGGAATGACATAAATGCTGGAAGTTATTTGCGAGCAGTCCGGTCTGAAGACTACAGCAGCTAAGCATTGTAAAGGGCACCCTAGGTTAGAAGGCAGGGGTGACACAGCTACTCATTAGTCTGGATTGTTCCCTGGTATGTCACAGGCAACTAAATACTTTATTGAGGCTTCATGGACTGGAATCGTTGCTGCCTGTGAAATTCTTGGATTGTTTTACTTAAGAGATTGTGAAGCATTTGGAAGGGAACTGTGGGGCTGTAGTCCTCTGGCTTTGAGGAATCCAAGTGTCACTTGATGCCATACTTTAGAGACAAGATAGTTATGCCCATGAGAAGATGGGAGGGGAGGGATGTATCTAAATACACCTTGCTTTCACTGTTATGGAACAGTGACAGAGACAGAGTGGGGAAATCTGTGTGGGGAGACCCAATTAAATTACCACAAGAAAGTAATTACCAAAAGGCAGCTCCACTATGATGTACACAGAATGTGAACCGCTTCTCCCACAGCCTCTCCAGAACTCAACTGAATAATCACCTGTAAAAAGTACAATAGACAATCAAATAATCTGATAAATAATTCTTGTCCCCTACAGCAAGTAGATGTATCCTGTCCATTTCATCAGATCCTATCCTAATTCTTCCCTCTGTCCCTCTTCTGCTTCCCAATTCCAGCATTAATCAGATTTTTCATTGACTGCAATCATGGGTTGCTAAAGAAATCTAAGTACTCTTTTCAGAGAGTTTGGTCTGAATGGCTTTTTTGGGCTAGGGAAAACCACTCTAACAACAGAACAAAAATATTTTTTCTGAAGATTATATAGCATTATTGCATCTATTATATATTGTTTCCTGAACCTTCAGCTGGAGAGATGTCCCCTTTTGCTGCCCTGTTGCTGCCCCAATCTGGCCACAGTTTTCACACTTTAGGGCCCAGTGTGGGGCACATAAATTATAAGGCTGAAATTTTCAAAGCAGCATAGGGAATTTAGCAGCTTCCATTTATTTCAGTGGACGATGGGCAGTTAAGTTCCTTGCACTGCTCTGAAAAATCTCTGTCATGTCATGGCTACAGGTGCTTAGAACAAAAGACACTTTCAGTGAACGCAGTGGAGAAGGTAGAGAAAATCCCTCGAACAGCTCTACTAAACATGGATTTGAGTGCCTAAATCTAGATACCTATGTTTGAAGATTGTGAGTACTTGGGAGGAATTATTTGGCCCCTCTGCTGGGGCCAAATGTGGTGGAGGGAGTGCTACTGTTGCTGCTGTGTTGCTTCTGCATCAGGGTTCCCCCACAGGGACTTGCCTGGCTTTGCCTTATTTGTAGCAGCTCTTGGAGAACGACACTGCACCTGGGTGGGCCAGGTTGGAAAGTAGGAAATGAGCATGGTGCACATTCAGCAAGGGAGACGCTGGGACCAGGGGCTGCAATGGGGATGACTCCACTGAGGTTGACAGTGTGTACCATATGAAATATTTCCTAGTATGCCCCAGATTTCAATGAAAGTTTAGGAGCCTAAATACCTTGGAGGATCTGGACCTGAGTGATAGCTCCATACGCCTTATAATTCAACTTCTTTGGGGGAAAATTCAATTGTTTTTAAAAGAAGGGGTGAAGGGAAGCGGAATTCCAAAGCTCCTGGATTGTGCCAATTAAATTAATCTTGTATTATAGGCAATCAAAAGCTCACACAAAGAAACATTAACCAAAATATTGTAGTTACTTTTCACTCTGTTGTTCTCGCTAAGAGAATATTTGGGTTCTTAAGTCTTTGTTCAAAAGACAGGTGTTAAAAATAAAAAATAATTAAAAAAAAACACAAATCAAACTAAAAGTGAAAAAAACATTTTTTTTTACTGATATATCATAAAACTAGTAAACAGCCATGCCATTCAAACTATATAGATACTCGCCAATATTTACTTTCACTAGAGGTTACTTGAAACAATCCTTTGAAATGTTTTCTTTCTATATTCTACATTCTGCAGTAAGTAGCACAGTTCCTTCAAATGCACAATTACGTGACAGAAAGCAGTACAAAGCTCATCAGCCTTAAAAATTCTTCTCCCCTTCTTTAAATGCACATTTGCTGGAATATCTAAGATGCTGTATGTTTATAAAGATGATCATTAACAGAGAGGTAAACTTTTTAAAAAATAGTTAATATACAAATGTGTATAGTAAATCGATTATCAACTGTTGCTTAGCCTACTGACTCAAATTTTAATTATTACAAGATAATTAGCTTGAATAATGCATAATTTTATTAGCAGTAGATGGTAAAAGACATTGACATATAATTACAACTTAGTAGAATCTGGTCATTTTTAAGGTTTCCATTAAAAAAAACCACCCTACAGTATTTTAGCTTTTGCTTTGATGCTATCATCAAATTCATTTGATTTTTTTGTTTGACAAAAGCATTCAAACTTCTTGGGATCTTGAATATAAACACAGTAGAGACAGATATATCTCTTATTGCTTGCCTGAGCACAAAAAATGTAGGAACAACCCTAGAGAGAGAAGAATTAAAAATCCACTCCCTTGATGTGTACTTTGAAATCATTTTCATGCTTCCTTACTACAGCATGCAATCAGGTCATGCTAACAGAGCAATGAAATTAACCTTCTTTATAAATTAATTCTAATATGTTCTGTAGCGCCCAGAATTTGGATAGAATTCTTTCTACTTTGCTGTAGGGTTTCTAGCAGCTGCTTTGTGACTTGAGGATTTCAATTAGCTTTCACTCGTCTTAAGCCAGCCACTTAGGATGTGGGGCAAGGGAATGGCTAAATGTGAAGTGTAGTCATGTATTATTACATATAGGATCAATATTTCAAAAGGCAAAATAAGATCTCCCAGAAAAGAAGGATTTGCCATATTTTCTGTGAACTACAAAGGTAGGATATCTGGAAATAATTTTTTTTTTCTTGTCACTTGTGCAGGAAAGAGTCTATATTGTCTAATGATGGCAATACAATCAATTATGCATGTAGCCAGCATTAAGTAGAAAAGCAAAGCTTGTTAATGAAATCTCTGCCTAATCCATAAAAGAGTAATATCTATTGGTAATATTGCTGTGAAATTGCATTTTGTGTGTATATAGATTGTTCCAGAATTTTGTGCATGTGCACTGGGACAGTCATCTTTTCTCTCACTTATGTACCTTCCTTAAGGGTTCCGGCCAACCGTAACCCATGCACTCTTCAGTGTGCAGGAATTGCTCCATCAACACAACTAGAGAAAGTGAGTCATCAGCCCTGTCTCACTATTTGTGGTACTCAAGGCCCCATCATCACTGTCCAAACTCCTTAAGATCTTAAATATATGTATCTTCTTGCTACTCTTGAGGTAGCGCAATACTACGTATGCCCATTTTACACATGGGAAACTGAGGTACAGAGGCCAAGTGATTTCCCCAGGGCCACTCAATAAGCATGTAGCAGATCAGGGAATTGAATACAGCTCTTCCATGTTTAGGTTAGTGCCCTAACTTCTGTACCCCCTTTCTCTTCATCCTTTACCTCCCCACACTCTTCACCAACATGTAGAACTGCGTAGGCCCATTGATGAGTACAGATGGTAACAGCCTAAGGGATGAGGTAGGCGATATACTCCATTATATGGGCTGGAGAGCTGGGATAGGGTAGGGGAGAACAAAGGCACAAATCTTTCCAATTTCCCTATAGGGCAGCATGGCATTGCTGTTTTCCCAACCTACTACAGTGTGTGAAAGACACTAGTACAGATGCTGCTTCTATCACAATATGAATATCTTCTCCTCCCCCCTGCCCTGAGTATATAAACCATATGAAGATTCATGTTGAGTAGTCACGGGCAGTAAGTTAATAATACGTATGTAGAAGAGTTTTGATGTTTGAACAGTTTTGAGGACCCTACCTCCCCATCTCCATGCCAAGCCTATGACAGCCTGCCATGTTGAAATATTAGGTGCATAATATTGAACAGGGCTCAATTCAGGGGCATTTCACTACAGCAAGGGAAAGGGAATCCTCAATTCCCAGCTCCATAGAATGGTAGTGGAGCAGCTGTAAGGTTACTACCACAACCTGAGGCTGCTGGCCCCCTTCTGCTGCTGCATCCTGCTCCACAGAAGGCAAGGGGCAGTGGATCTGTGTAGTGGTAGATTGTCCCCTGTCTATACCCCACAAACTCTGTTGCCTAAGGATGCAAAGGGAACCCTCCTGAGCTGGAGGCATTGATTCACAGCGTACAAACTCTTACTTGGTTTATTCAGGTCCTGCCAATCCCCACTTCAGTGGATCTTTGGACAAACCCTGCTATAGCCCCAGTGGAGGTGGCAGGATTTGGTGAAAAGTAGAATAGAGCAGCTAACCACTGTGGAAAGAAGACAGAAAAGACTCCCAGAACACATTCCATCACCACAGCAGCAAAGAGTCCTGTGGCACCTTATAGACTAACAGATATATTGGAGCATGAGCTTTCATGGGTGAATACCCACTTCGTTGGATGCATGCATCTGACAAAGTGGGTATTCACCCACAAAAGCTCATGCTCCAATACGTCTGTTAGTCTATAAGGTGCCACAGGACTCTTTGCTGCTTTTACAGATCAAGACTAACACGGCTACCCCTCTGATACTTGACATCACCACAGAGTGGCCATACAAAAACAGTGCCAATGATCCTCTTGTTCACTGAGCTGTGCCACTTCCCCATTAATAATACCAAGCTTTTATATACCACTTTTAATCAGTAGCCTTTAAAGCTATATATCAAGGAAGAAAATTATCATTATTCCATTTTACAGTTGGGTTAACTGAGGCACGAGGAAGTTCAGTGATTTGTCCAAGTTCACCCAGCAGATCAGTGACAGAGACAAGAATAACAATCAGGACTTCTGAGTCACCATCTAATACTCTATTCAGTGGGCCACTTGCTTTAATGGCAGACTGAATTTTAAATTGTGGTTTATAATTTATAAATACATAAGATTTATCTGCATAAGATTTAGTCTTCCTCTCCATTACCTCTTGTAGCCAGAATTTCAAGCCCTTGGCACCCATAATTTGGGATCTGATTTTCAAGAGTCCCATTTAAACACACTAATCAGATTTTCAAGAGAATTCAGCACACACTGTGTACTAAAATTGTTGAGCTCTTCTGAAAATCTGACCACATGGGTACCTAAATGGGAGTTCTGTTCTTGAAAATCTGGCCTCCATTGTGGAGCTGGAGCTCTATTGAAAATCTGACCACAGCTGGTACCTATGTGTATTGAATAACATGACATTTTAAACCAGAGTGGGGGGGAAAGCCTCTGATTCAAAAACAAAGTTGCAGAAGTCATTGTGCAAACTGAACACTGAC
The DNA here is from genome assembly GCF_003597395.2 of Chelonoidis abingdonii. Taxonomy (NCBI): domain Eukaryota; kingdom Metazoa; phylum Chordata; order Testudines; family Testudinidae; genus Chelonoidis; species Chelonoidis abingdonii. The sequence goes on along the minus strand of NC_133775.1, from coordinate 47,590,921 downwards.
CACACATGGGGGATGGATTTCATTGTGATTTGAAAATGAGGGAAGCTAAGAAGCACGTTACACGTTCCTTTTTCTATCACACTTGTCATATTCTGCTGAGGATGGTTGAATTTGGAATAATAGTAACGTACAGTAGAACTAGTCCATGCTGAAGGCTCCCCTCTGCTCAAGTTACTAAGTATGGTGAGTGCTATGCAGAAGGCCTTCAGGACTAACCCTTGGTGGAGTAGCCATATAATGCTAATTTCAGTAGTGTGCAGCCACCTGTTATTGTCTTGTTCCTAAAGGTACTGTCACAGACATCACCTAGCCATATAATCAGGATCCTAGGAGCAGGGGCTCAATAGGAGGGGGACCCAGGGCAGCAACCCCGCTCCCTTATTGTCTTCTTTGGTCCTGACTGGAGCTGGAATGACAGAGGTGGCCAGGCCAAATTTGACTAGTGTGGTGACCACGTGGTTCTGCTTGCCGCCTACCCTACTTTTACAGTCCTCCTGGTGCCCGTGGGTGCTGGGAACCTTTAACCCCTGGGGAGAGGTGGAGGAGGAGACACAAGGAGTCTCCAGGTGGATGGAAGGATTGGATCTGAGATTTTGGTGCTTCCTGGGGAAGTGGAGATGCAGAAGTAGAATAGAGTCTGGGGACTGTAGAAGGCCTGGGTTCTGGTGGGGATGATGCTCTTCAGCCTGACCAGCTCTCTGGGTTAGGGCACAGGGTTGAGTGTGGGGCAATGTGAGGAAAAAGAACATGGAACTAGGTGTGGGGAGGCAGCAGGGGAGTGTGTGTGGAGCTTGGTGCCAGAGGAGAGCACAGGTCTGGATGCAGAGGTAGTACCAGTGCTCAGACTGAGTGTGGAAGAGGGAGAAGGAGTATGTTGGGTTGGGAGCAGGTCAACAGGTGGTGAGCTCCCTTCCTTGGAAAATTCTGGTTGAGCCCTTGCCTAGGATCGACAATCTGCTAGAGATTAACTTTTAAAGGGGCCTCATGACTCAAATATATTTCCGGTCTGACTGTTCAGTTACATGGCTCATCCATGGAGAAACATAAGGCGCTTGTTGATTCAAAGATTCTCACTTGGCCTACAAAAAATACACACTCAAGCAGGCAGGAATGAAGGAGTTCCTCCTTTCTGATGATGGGGGTTACCACCCAATACTAGCAATAGGCAACCCTGGTCAGAATGTGCCCACACACACATACACTCTGAGTGAAGGATAGGAGACACATTTGATCATTGCCAGCTTTGGAGTTGGAGCTTTATGTGGGTTGTTCTCCAGCCCTATGACTATAGTAACATCTGTGTCCAGTCCCCAGCAATAGTGGGGAAAGAGGAACAACTTCATGGTACAAAGCATGTTCTCCAAGACCTGTTCCCATAGGTAACCCTTTGGAGACAGGCATACCCTTCCTTATGCCCAAGGGGGGTACAAGATCAGATGTTTCTATAGCATCTTCCACCTTCTTGGGATTTCTGTGTATTTGGGATCCATGCAGGGAGATGAGATGAAAAGTGTTGGGACCTAAGATGGGAGAGGATTTGCCCAGGAGTTGTACAGACTATCCTTTCAACGGTCCCATGAAAATTATAGCATAGAGCTGAATTACCTTTTTCTGTTATTACCTTTGCTGCACAATCACTCTGCAGTGGATAAAGCCTCTTTAAAGGGCCTGTAGTTTGGATAGAATATGGTGTCATGGCTGTGATGGAGTTGTCCTTACAAGGAACTCTCTTGTTCAAAAAGAATTATTTTGGAGAAGTTCTCTGACCTATCTTATACAGGAGGCTAGACTAAAGGGTCCCTTCTTGTCTTGGAATCAATGAATTTATGCAGTGTGGGGTTGGGGGTCCTTGGATCTACTCAGTTCGAGGGCTGGTTGTGTCTAGAAGCAGTGAAAGGACTCATTCAAGGGAATGACAATAGGGAAATTCTGAAAAAGAACCTTGCACAGTTTTATTTTCTTGAGGTTCCTGCATCAGTATTTCCACCTGAGAGGATGTTGTGGGAGTCAGGAGAAGGGATGGAAGTGCTTGGGAGACAAGGAGCTCATTTGTATAATCTTCCCAAATCAGTTGCATAATGTTTGGGTGCATTGGGGTTTTTGTTCTTTTTTATATTTGCCCAATCCAACAGGCTGACCAGCCTCATGTATGGGTTCGATGTCTCCCCATTGACAAAAATGAAGCAAAGAGGATAAAATCAATTGAGCAGTTTATAGAGATTTTAAAGATTTATTATAACTACAGCTGGAAATACATTATATCCATAGATAATATGGCAACATAAATTATGAGTTGCAGGGGAACATTAATTAATAATTGCTAACCAAGCAGGAAATCATTATGGAGGATAATACACAACTTCAGATGGCGGCATTTTGATTTTCATTTCTGTAAAAACTAATTTTTGAGCAACATTATTGGTTAATTAGTACTTGTAAGTAATGATTTAATATAGGGGAGAATTACTTGGGAAATTGTCTAAAAGAGTTATTTCATTAAATATATTAAAAGAGAACTTATTCACTATATTTCAATCTTGTTTAGTAGGATGAGAGCCCTTGATCTGGATTGCCATAAGAACACAAATAAAGTACATAATTAACAATATTTTTACACATAGTCTTTTATCACTGAACTTATTACTCTGGCAAAATATCCCCTTGTTCCCTGTCTAATATCAGCCTTTAAATTATCAGTTATTTTAAAACATGTTTACTACATCAAGTATTCTGAGAAGAGAAAATGTGGCCTAAATTTTCAGAAGTATCCACTTATTTGGGTGCCACGTCTTGGGTTGGCCAGTTGAGACAACTAGGGCCAGAATTTCAAAGGTATTTAGGTGCCTAAAGGTACAGATAGGTGCCTAGTGGGATTTTGAAAATCCCACTGAAGTGTCTATCTCATCTTATACCTTTGAAAATACCTTTAAATACCTTTGAAAATCTGGATCTTCATGTCTGCTTTCTAGAAGTGCTTATTGTTCCACAGCTTCCTTTAACTTCAGTTGGAGTTCTGGATGCTTTCCGAATCAAGTCTGATCACTGTTTTGGGACTGAAAAATTTAAGGACCACAAGATAGTGGGCACTCTTGAACATTTAGACTAGTATGTCTGCCTGTTGTGAATTACAGTATTTTAAATCTCACCTAAGTTAGTGGTTTGGACATTGAGATAAATGAAGTGAGGAGGGTGTAGTTCCTTTTTATGGACATCCAGCCAGCCAGTTAACTATAAAATCCCATTTAGTAGCTGTTCTCTAAAAGATCTTACTGCTATGAATAGGTAAAAGGAATTGAGTGGGCACCCAGCCAAAAGAGCCAATGGGAAGGCTAGAACTTTTTAAAATTGAAACAAGACTCCCCTTTTGTCTATCTGTGGTTGTTCTCCTGGGAAGAGGCAAACAGGGCAGAATTATGCTGTGAGAAGCTTGGGCCAGGTATAAAAAAATCATCAGTATCATACCTAGAAATTACTCATTTAAAACCCCAGATATATAAGTAGTTCAGAAAATGTCTAGGAAGATGTGCTTAATTTTATCCCTTTTATTTCTCTATGGCTTGTGGATTCCTCTGTGCTAACCCCAGGTGCTTTTGTTTTGCTTGTTACCTTATTCTTGATGCTTAATCCTTGTAGTGGCTCTTTTAAAATCTAGCAATAGCCTGAACTCCCAGATGTATTTTCTTTCTTTTATTATTAATAAAATTTACCTTTTTTAAGAACAGAATTGGAATTTTTTTGTGTGTCTTAAGACGTTTGTGTACAAATTATTTAATTAGCTGGTGGCAACAACTGATTTCCTTTTTTTTTCTTTCTCAGCTCTTCCCCGGAGAGGGGGTGAAAGGGCTTGAGGGTACCCCACAGGAAGTGCACTTCCTGGGCTCTCAAAGGGGTTCTGCACTTGGGTGGTGGGAGCATCTACTAATCCAAGGTAAGAGAGAGAAGCTGTAACCTTGGGAGTTTAATACAAGCCTGGAGTGACCAGTATTAATTTTTAGAATACTTATGGGCTCCCACCTTCTGCACTCAAAGTGCCAGAGTGGGGAATCAGCCTTGACAGTCATCGTCAGTCAGAACCTAACACAGAGTAAATGATTGCTTTTTGTAATGGTGTGCAGTGTGGTCTAGTAACTTAAAGCACTGGACTGGGAGTCAGGAGACAGGTTCTGTTCCAATCTTTGTCATTGACCAGCTCCGTGTCCTTATAACTTCACCAATCTGTGCCTGTTTCCCTTTTCACTCTTTGCCTTCCTTGTCTATTTAGATTGTAAGCGCTTCAGGGCAGAGATCTCTTTTGTGTGTGTCTGTCTGTACAGAGTCTAGTACAACAGAGCCCAGATGTCATTGTTTACATTACAGTAATGTTTAGAACCTTCAGAGTGCAAGCAGAAAGCAAGACTGATGCTGCATCTTGTCCTACATTCTCCTTCTCTGCTTATGTTTTCTAGATCGAAGCCTGATCCAGTAGCAAAGAAATTATTTTTTTGTTTAAGGGGAGACAAATTTAATTTCTATTTTAAGTCTTTCTGGTTTTAGCTAGTGAGCTTGTTTTGATTGACTTGTTTATGCTTTCTGTTCCAGGCAGCACTGAGGGCTAGAGGATGAAATTTTTTGAGCTGATGCTTTTCTCAGATTTGGGTAGACTGAAAAATTTTGCAAATTTGTGTTGAATTAATTAAGTTGTTTTGGTTGAGGAGGGGACCAACAAAACAAAAAAATCTGCAAAAAATTCTAGTGTTTTGTTTCAAAATTTCAAAATAAATTGTTTCAGTAGTTTGGTTTTAAATCACTTTTTTGTTTAGAAATTTATTTATTTATTAGAAAATAATTTTTAAAAATTCCAAACCCAAGTAAAATAATATAAAATATTATTTTCTGGTTAGCTGGGGGGAAAAAAAGCATTTCAGGTTCACTCAAAATAATTTTGTCTTTCAGTATTGCCAGCAATCCAAAAACTCAGGTATTCACACAACTCTCTGGGGGATACGGTGTCAGCAGGAACTTAAACATCTGAAATGGTGACTCACAAATGGCTGAGTTGTGTAGGTGACATCTATAATCTATGACATCTATAATCAGCCACTGATTGTCTGGCCTGCTTCCATGAGATATGCCAATTCCACTAACTTGATTTGTTGCAGACATACCAAAATATGTAGGTCCAAACATTAGTTTGTTTGCATGGCAATATTCAGCTGGCTGATTTAGGCTGTTTTTAGCAATACCTGGCAAATATATTACTCGGTTCAGCCTCCCCTCTAGTACTCCTTTTGGGTTGTTTTGTTTTTCATTCTTGCTCTGTTATGTGTTTTAGGAGTCAAGTTGCCTTTTGCTAAACTTCCATTTGTGGCTGTATGTGGAACAGAGCCCTTCAAGTGAGAATTCTAGTGATTTTGGGTGGCCATTTTGCAGACACATTAAATAGAGTGTGATTTTCAGAGGGCAAGTACTAAGCACATGCTGAAAATCAGGACCCATTAAGGTGTCTAAAGTTGGATGACCTAAATCACCAGTCCATTTCAGCCTCTAAGATTTAAAAGCCTCTCTCCTTTGTTAGTTCAATTTTCTTTCTTTTTTCCAAGAGAGAATGTATCTCAACTGTTCTTTCAATTCCATCTTGTATTATTTGCTCTGCACATTAATGTTTCTGGTTCAGTACATTTCTGATCTAATCTTGTGAATAGGCTATATTTTACAAACAATTGCCTGGGCCAAAGATTCTTGTATTATAATCCTGGTTCTTACGAATTCAGGAATAGTGGAGGAAACTGTAATATATACTTCTGGCCAAAACAGACACATGGAATCTCAAATTGATCAATACTGATAAGAAGTTTGGGATTTTGCCTCCTCAAAGAATCCATGCCAGGGAACTCATTACTTTTTTATAAAGCCTTAGCCTTTGTCTCACAGAGAGTTATTAAAATCAACTACAAACTATATCTAAAGAAGTAATGTTAAATTGGTTTAACATGTTCTTAACAGACTCCTGATGGTATGATATTCTGAATTGTTATTTGCTATGGAAATGCCCCAGGAAGTTGTGTCTTTTTTTTTTTTAATGAAGCAATGAGATGGAAAGAAATAGAAATCTCCAACACTCTTATCCTTGTGAAATGGCAAATCAGTGCATTGGAACTAGACACAGTACGGAAACATGGGGTGAAATAGAATGGTCAGCCTAATGTATCATCTATCACAAATATGCAGTCTTTGTGAGAGAGATGTGCTTGTACATCAGCTAATATGTTTTCCATGTATTCAATGGGTTAGCAGAATAATATTTACAAGCCCATATTTGTTATTTTTCTGTTTACATAGCCATAAAAGAAGAGAGAGAGAGAATTGAGTTCTGATTGGAAGATCATTCTTCCCCATTTTTCCTAATGTGCCTAGGGAGAAGCTTTCCCCATACTGCATATATAGAAAAATGTTTATAGTCTAGGCTATAATGGTTCTTCCATTACAATTTGGAGTTGTTTGAAAATAAAGGTCATGTGATTGCTCCATATGTGGGCATACAAGTAGCCTCCTTCCTTTGCACTGCACAAGCAAAGATTGATCGCCACAGCAATCCAGGGATTGCTCCCTCCTCTTCTCCCCAGAAGGAGTAAACCATGCAGTAGTGTAAGCAAGAAAGACCACGTGAGGAATGTGTATTAGAGATTGAAGTAAATGGGAAAATGAGGGAGTACAAGCTCAGATGGTTTGGCCATGCAAAGTGCAGTCCTGACAAATATGTGTGCAAGACACAGATCAAGACTGAAGGAAAAAGACAGAGAGCCCAAGCCAAGGAGAAATGGTGGGATTACATAAAGGGAGACATGTTAGCAGATGGTGTGATAGAAGATGAGGCACTGAACAGAGCACTGTGGATGGAGAAGACTCATAAAGCAGACCCCGCTTGATGGGATTAACACAATGGCGAAGAAAATATTATGATAGCATCTAGAGGTCTCAACAAATATCAGAGTCCTGTTGTGCTGAGCTCTGTACAAACACAGGGAGAGACATCCACCATCCCAAAGACAGTACAGAGATGAACTGACTTGTTCAATACCCCAAAGCAGGTGTTGTCAGAGCCAGTAATAGAAGCCAGATATCCTGAGTCCCAGTCCATTGCTAGACCCACTAGATTGTATTGCTTCTTTTCCCGTTAGAGGCATTCTTCACAATTTGTCTCTGCTTTTTGACATGTGTGGAGGGTAGTTAGAAAAGGAGGGTGTGAAAACAATGACTGACTTTGGCAGGGTTTTTTTTTCTTGGTTTGGGAAGAGGAAAATCCTTCACAATGGTAACAATCAGAAATGTACCAATAAGACTATTCTAATTGAAGGGGAGTGTGTCTGCAGCCATGCCACTTTGTGTTGTGATCCTATTACATTTTACAAGCTAACTAGGGGCCAGGATGTGTCAATGTTTGGATTGGGGAACTCCTAGGTGATTACTCTCAGTCATTCACCTAATGTCTCAGCCTGGTGTTAGAGAGCACTGAGCTACTGCCAGAGATGTCTTTTGGATGAGCTGTAATTCCAATAGTGTATAACACATGTAAACTGTAAAAGCTTCCATTATACCTTTTGTAAATTAGGGGCATTAACCCCAATATGCTGCCCAAATAACACATTTTAATAACATTTGGCCAAGCCAAGTTCCTCCTGCAGTTTAAATCAGATATGCTATTCTTCACTGACTGTACTAAATTGTTGTGTAGTTTTGCTGTTTAACAGCTGAAGCAGCAGGAGGGGAGTATGTGAACAAACCAAGCAGCCTACAATAGGCAGAATATTTAGCCCCAAAAGGGAGCATTACCAGAGTCAATGAAGTCCACTGTGGATTTTGGTGTTGCTATGGATTTTAGGTGGAAGATGTTCAGATACAATGCTGACGGGCAGCAGTAAAAAAATCTGAAGGCCACATCTAGCCTACAAAGTTAGGTCGATACAAGTTATGTCATTGTACAGCTACCAAAGTCTGTATAGCACTTGGGCACATGCTTACTTGTCTGCTTGCCCTGGCACTGAGCTTATTTCCCACGAATGCTTGTGTTGTTATAAAGTGCATTGCACAATGGGTAGGGATACCAGTTTGTTACGTGCTGCCATAGGCACTGACTCTGTGGGTGCTCCAAGGCTGGAGCACACACAGAAAAAAAAATTAGCAGGTGCTTAGCATCCACTGGCAGCCAGTTCCCTCCCTCCCTCCCCTCAGCACTTCCCATCCACCAGAGGCCCTCTCAATCAACTCCTCTCCCCTCTCTCCCAGCACCTACCTCCTGCTATGATCAGCTGTTTTGCATCATGCAGGGGCAGGGCGTGCTTGGGAAAGAGGGTGGAGGTGGGTGTGAAGAGGTGGGGCAGGGTCTTGGGGGTAGAGGATGGGTGGAGGTGGGACCTGGGGTGGAGTGGAGTGGAGTGCTCAGCACCCCTCAGGCCTAGAGGAAGACTGCGCATATCTGGGCTGCTCCTAAAACAGCTGAAGGTGGTGGTGTGCTGCTTCTGGTGCTGAGAAACTAGCCCTGGCTGGTGGGCTAGGATCATAATGCAGCTTTGGAATGATGAGCAGTCACTTCAGAACTTTTGGATGTCAAAGACCACATTCCAGGATCTGTGAGATAAGCTTGTCCTAATCCCCAGCACAGGGTCACCAGAATGAGACTTACATTTGACAGTGGAGAAGCAAACAGTTATCACACTCTGGAAGCATGCCATGTCAGATTTCTCCTGGTAAGTGGGAAATCATTTGAGTTAAACTCAACAGCAGGTGGCTTTCAACTGTGTAGGACCATTGTCTCCTTCTATGCAGGACTGTTACTCTCAACAATGTGCAAAAACTAGTGGATGGATTTGCAGCAATGGGATTCCCCACTGGCAGCTGGGCAATAGATGGAATTCATATCCTATTTTGGTACTGAGTACATCTTGCTACTGAGTACATCAAAATAAAGGGCTAATTTTCTGTGGTTAAGCCAGTGCTTATGGATCACTGGGAGTGCTTCCAAAAAGGTGCATGATACTCACATTTTTAAGAACATAGGATTTTTCAGAAAGCTGCATGCAGGGACATTCTTTTCTGAGTAGCTGATTGCCATTGGCACTGTGAAAATGCCAATAGTGATTTTCGGTGACCCAACCTACCCTTTGTTCCTCTGGCTCATGAAGCTGTACACTAACCATCCTGACAGCACCAAAGAAAGGTTCAACTGCCAGCTCAGCAGGTACAGAATGACTGTGGAATGTACTTTTGGTAGATTTAAGTGTCGCTGGTGGTATTTACTCACTAAATTAGATCTCAATGAGAAAAATATCCCAATGCATGTTGTGTACATTATCAAATTTGTGAGACAAAGGGAGAATACTGTCACCATGGTGGAGGCACTAAGTGGATCGGCCATTTGATTTATTTGAATGGCCAGGCACAGGGCTATTACAAGACCTTGCATTTGGGGGAGGCTAAAGATTCCTTTTTTTCACAGTCAGCCATAGTAGTGTTCTGTTTGGCTGTCTTGGGACAAAGTCTCTTGTGTAATTTAACCTATGTGACTTTTGTTTATTGCTGCTAGTATCTATTCCTTTGTGCTGAATGCAAATTATAAATACTGCTGGCCCTGGAGCTTTGCTTGCTGCTATGAATTAAGTGGTGCCTGCCATACATTTATAAATATGGCTGGGTGTCTTCCTGAGGCTATGATACCATAGTACGTGATGTGCATAGATAAATATTTGATGTCTTGGCTACTGCTATGTATTCTGTAATATTTGTTAATAAATATGGCAACAAATGCTTTCTCAGATCATTTAGGTTGTCAAAAGAACTCATCTCCTATTTAGGCACCAAAATTGGAAGCTCCTTTGAAAATCTAGCCTTAAATGTAACAAAATGAGCTGCTGAGTGCTAAGCTCTTTGAAAATCTGGCTTTTTATGAAGGTGTCTAAATGGGAACTGAGCGCTATAGAAAATCAGATCCTAACATGGGTGCAGAGCTCTTGAAATTCTAGTGCCTCATATGCAGAACCTTAATCCGGAATCAACAAGAGTTTTGGCAGGGTACTCTAACAGGAACAGATTGAGGCTTAATTCATAACAAGTAATTCTAAAAATATTTCAGATTCAGAGTCTCCTTGGCAAGGAAGATGTCTCAGTTGTATGATACCATTGGGGTGCTTTTTTTTTTCTTGGATCGCTCTTCTACATCACCACTCTTTCTTCTTTTAGTATGTAGTAATCTACTTCTGCCACAACCTTCATGTAGCTTTCCAGCATGCTTTGATAAATCATAATTCAGGAAAGAATTTACACATTTAATCGGAAGTATGCAAGTAGTCTTATTGGCTATTTGTTGTCTTAAAATTAATCACATGCTTAAATCCTTTGTTAGGAGGAGGCCATGGTCTCTGAATTAAATTCACCGTATCTCTTCTCTCTCTCTCTCTTTCTCATTCTCATTCTAGAACGCTCAACCTTTTTTTTCTCTGCCGTTAGGAGCCCTGTAACTACGCAAGATCTGGATTTACAGAATCTTTCAAAAGTACAGGGTGCCACCCATACATCCTGAACTCATGATCTCTAACTGGATAGAGAAGCTATCTGGGTTTGTTAACTGGTAAAGTATGTCTTTGCCCTTCCAAAGTAAGCTTTGAGAATTTCTCAATAAATCAGCTAAAGGATCTTTTCCCTTCCAAGAGCTTGTCCACATGTCATGGCTAATGCAGTAATGCATTCCTGCCTGAAGGATTAACAGGAATGGAGTGTTCATAATGCACAATTCTGTCCTCTTTTTGGATGATACATTTTTATTTTGTTTGTCTGAGTTTTTTCTTCACTAGGAATGTGACTGATGGTATTTTCTCAGACTTGATTTAGCAGCCTCTCTTTTTGGTTCTTGTTAGTGTTTGTTTAATGCAGATTGTATGAATTATTTAACTATAATGTGAAAATAGTATAATATTTGCTTGTTTGATATTTGTTTATGCTTTATATCTGTACTTTTAGCAAACACAAGGCAGATGCATTCCAGTTCATTGTATTACATCAGATTTAATTAGCACTTTTCCCCCTTACATTTGTTCTTCGTTATGTATTTTAATCACTAAACTTCACAGTCCTGATTTGTCTCAAAAAGCAAAGTGACTTTTAAAATGCTGTCATGTTGTTAGAGCATGAGGTATTCAATAAATATTCATGAAATACATAAATGTTTGTTAAAGGAAATGTAATGTCCCAGTCTAAACAAATATGAAAGTCTGAAGAATTATAAAAATAGAACAGAAATATTTCCCACTATATTGTGTGGACAAATCAAGGGCCATTCAACAGTTTTTTAGCGCACACATACAATTCCATTACTCTATTGTTAAAATCTGATACACAGAGGTATGGTATTTTTTGTCTTTTAAAATGTGGGAGATAATTCAGAAACTAATTAAAAGAAGGTTCTACCTAAATAAATCTAAAACAGTGAATAATAGTCTATTATCATTAAAACTTATATGAGTTGAACTATAAACTAATGAGAGTATCAGCTAGTAAGCCTGGGACTGGGAATCAGAAATCTTAAGTGCTACTCTCATTTCAGGTCCTGAACTCTGATCTCAGTCAAGTTACTTAAATTCACCTCAGTTTATCCATTTGTAAAAATGGTATAATGATTTCATCAGAAGTACTGTAAGGTTTAATTTTGGTAATGCTGTTTCAGGTTGTACAACGAAAGGCACTGTAACATCCCAAAACTAGGTGAAGGACAGAGACCAGAGTTTTGAAATGTGATTATTGATTTCGGGTGCCCAATTTGAGACAAAAGGATATAATTTTTGGAAAGAGTTGAGCAACAGTCCTGTGAAAACCTGTCCCCTTTAACATCTATCACTTAATCAACAGGAGGGTTTTTTTTAAGTGTTTATTTTGGGTTCAGTATAATTTTATTGCAAAGCTTATGGACAAGACACAATAAGAATACATGTGCCTCTAAAACAACATAAACCAGTAACCAATTTAAAAGAAAGTGGATACAATAACCAATATAAAAGGAAAGATTCCAGTAGCAAGAATTACAAGTTGTATTTACATTGAGGTATACTAGGAGTCTCAAAAAATCCTAAAACTTAATATATCATTAGATTTAAAGATCTATTGAGCAATTTGGGGAAAGCACATTTATCACACAAACTCTGATTGAAAAGAACTCTGTGTGTGTTATATTTATATATAATCTTTCAGGTGCTTTGAGGTACTTTTTTATTTTTGAGGTATCTTTGAAGGAAAAAGTTTCTACATAATTCTCTGGAAATAAGGGAGTGGATTTTTAACAGAATAACAAAGGAAAACTTGTTTTCCTTCAATGCTTTGAACAACTGGCAAACAAGATGGTTACACAGAGTACAAAGTTTGTAATTCATATTTATTTGTGACTATAACTCTTCTGAATTACAATGATTTCAATTGTGAATAGAAAGGCAAATTGCTGAGGGGATTCCTTCTTTTTGGTCATTAATCAACTGTCCTGCAGGTTTATTTCAAAGCTTCAAGAACGTATATTATGCAAATAAAGAAATTAATGAAGAATGCATTTCCCCTTTGCTCTTCTATTCTAGTTTTGTGCTTTTACTATAGCTTTCAAATCATTTGCATTCCATAATAAAGGCTAAAACAGACACAAAAATAGATTATTCTCTCCCCTTTAAATAAATAATACAAAAGTTCATATATACGAATAAAAATATTTGTGCTAATCAGAAAACACTTTGGTGGAAATTGTTATTCACAGAGGAGGGGAGTGACTGTTGGGAGCTCAGGTCTCTGTGTTTTGGTATAGAAGCCCTTTACATACCCTACCTACTTTATATGAAAATGTTGTCCTGTCCCTCTCCACAGCAGTATTTGTCATTTCACACTGATTAAGTAAAGTATCAGTGATCTCCCAAGCAAGATTCAGCTGTAGCTACTTCAATCAAAACCAGACAAATAAAAGCAGCAATGCTAAAGTTTGGTTTAATTGTACAGATGATCTTTTCTTTTCCTGCAGTTACTCTCACTTATTCAGCTGACATTAGCAACTGCAAAAGTGGCTCAAGATGCATTGTGTGTATCCTCCAGGGACATGGAAGGGGTAAAATGGCAAATAGAGTGAATGAAAGAACAGAAGAAAAAGAAATCCAATGATGATAAATGGGTATCTGATGCACTAAGACACAATTGGCAGTAAGAAAAAGTCATTCATAGATTCAAAGGCCAAAAGGGGCCACTGTGATCATCTAGTCTGACCTCCTGTAATAATATGCCATAGAACTTCTCCAAAAGAATCCTTAGAGCATAGCTTTCAGAAAAAAAAATAAATCCAATCTTGATTTTAAAATGATCAGACACAGAGAATCCACCACAACATTTGGCAAGTTGCTCTCAGGGTTAATTACTCTTATTGTCAAAAATGTGCATTTTATTTCCAGTCTGAATTTGTCTAGCTTCAACTTCTAGCCATTCAGTCATAGTCTACCTTTTTCTGTTAGACTGAAGAGCCCATTATTAAATATTTGTTTTATATGTGCGTACATAAATCACCCCTTAACCTTCTCTTTAAGCAAAATAGATTGAGCTCCTTGAGTCTATCAGTATGTTTTCTAACCGTTTAATCATTCATGTGGTTCTTCTCTGAACCCTCTCCAATTTATCAACATCCTTCTTAAGTTGTGGGCATCAGAACTGAATACAGTATTCCAGCAGTGATCTCACCAGAGCCAAATATAAAGGAAAACAACCTTTCTACTTCTGCTCAAGATTCCCCTGTTTATGCATCCAAAGTTCACATTAGCCCTTTTGGCCACAGTATCATACAAGGAGCTCATGTTCCATTGATTATCCACCATGACCACCACATCTTTTTTTCAGACTCACTGCTTCCCAGGATAGAACCCTCGACCCTGTAAGTATGATGTGTGTTTATTGTTCTGAGATGTCTACATTTGCATTTAGTTATATTAAAACACCCACATCGTTTACTTGCCCCCAGTTTACCAAGTGATCCAGATGGCTCTGAATCAGTCACCTGTCCTCTTCATTATTTACCACTCCACCAATTTTTGTCTCATTTCCAAACTTTATCATTGAAAGAAAGGTTAAATAGTGCAAGACCAAGAACCAATTCCTGTGGGACCACACTGAAAACACATGCATTCAGTGGCTGCCTGTTTAGAATTACATATTGAGGCCTACCAGGTAGCTAATTTAATTAATTAATGTGTGGCATTTTAATTTTATATCACTCTAGGTTTTTAAACAAAACATCATGCAATACCAAATCAGATGCTTTACAGTAGTCTAAGTATATTATGTCACCATTACCTTTATCAACTAAGCTTGAAATCTCATCAAAAATATCAAGTTAGCTTGACAGGGTCTATTTTCCATAAACCAACATTGATTTGTATTAATTGACTCCTGTATCAGCTGCTCCATTATATTTCCCAGGATTGATGTCCGGCTGACAGGCCTATAATTTACCTGCATCATCCCATTTATCCTTTTTAAAATATAGTACAACATTGGTTTTCTGCTGGTCTTCTCCAAGACTTATTGAAAATCAACATTAATGCTCCTGCAAACTCTTCAGCCAGCTATTATAAAGCTCTTGGATGGAAGTTATATCAACCTGCTGATTTTTAAAAAGGTCAACTTTAGTAGTGCGTGTTTAACATCATCCAGAGATACTAGTGGAATGAAAAGAGTGTTATAACCACATGATGAGACAATCTCATCTGCTTTGTCAAAAAATACAGAATAGAAATATTTATTTAATACTTACGCTTGTTCTTCATTATTATTGCCAATTCTACCATTTTCATCTTGTAATAGGCTAATACCATTGTTAGGATTTGTTTGTTCCCAATATATTTAAATAGCTCCTTCTTATTGTCCTTAATTCTGCTGGCCAGAGATTTCTCCTTTGCTTCCTGGGGAAGGTGACTTCTCTTGGATGATGTGAAGGAGTCTCAGAGCACAAATGTATTGAGCCCAGTAGCTCATTGTATCTCTTAGGCCAGATTTACCAATCTTTGTGAAAATTTCAGACCAATTTCTCTGCTAGATATAGACTACATAACTTTCACCAAGATAATTCTGAATAGACTAAACAAAGTCACTTTTAAAATTAATAATGGATGTGCATGTATGTTTTATATCTGTTAGACAGGGAAGAGATCATTTAAATTTGCTGGGAATCTAAAAATACTTTGGGACCAATTGCAGCCCTTGCACTGCCCTCATTAAAAAATTGTTTGTTTGGCAGGATAAAATTGGACTGTTTTCATTTTGGACTCCATTAAGAAAATGGTCAATGAATGTAGAGGAATCCTGCAATAATAGTCACATATGTGGCCAAATTACCTTAACTGGACCAGTGTCCTGATCCAGCATGGTAATTCCTATGTTACATGGTGGAACCAGAAGAGATTGTCCTGTTTCATCACTATGAATTCTGCTGGCTGTAGAGTTTGGTGTATGCAAAGGATACAAGATCAAGTCCTCTGTTCTCCAATCCACAAGTTAATTTTTCATAAGAGACACTACTAGAAATGCGGAAGCACTCATTTATGCTCATTTTCTACAAGCTTTATGCTCTTAATATTTTGCTATCTTCTGATGACTGGGGCTCTGAAGTGAAATTTGCCGTGAGTAAAACTGCCATTCTTTTCTGGTTCATTGGTATGAGTCTGATCCTACAAGGTGCTGAGCACCCACAGAAGTGATTATCCCCTTCAACACCCACTGAAACCCATGAAAATGGAGTGTACTGAGCACTTTGCAAAAGAGGTTAAGGGCCTAACACAATTGGGTCTCTTACTCATAAGGGTAATTCTGTAAACAAGAACAATGGGTTATAATTGCAGAAGTGCTGTAGAATGCACTGACCATTTTCTCAAATGATTTATAGGATCTATCTAGCCCTCTGTATTTAAATGTGTCTCTCCCGATGTAAATATAGTTCTCTGTGCCAAAACAAAGGGCCAAATTCTCAGAAGACGTAAATCAGTATTGCCCCATTACTAATTTACACAAACTGAGATGCACACACATACATTTTGTTTCTCCATAATGTACACACATTTTGTCACTGTATATCATTCCCCAATATATATATATTACTCAGAGTGGCTCTCTATGCTGTATATGCCAACATACACATTTGTAGGTTTGGATGTGAAACTATTAGTTTTCTGTACTGCGTAGATTTTTGAACTGGCATATTTATATGTTTCATTCTTTTTCACTGGGTAAAATTAGGTTATATAATTTCAATTTCATTGTAATTTTATTTGTATTGTAAACAAAAAAGTAGTAAAATCTTACATCGGTCCATGAAAATTCTTCTGCAGCTTCAAGAGAAGGACTATCGTATTATGCCATCTGAACATGAGTTATGCAGGCTACCTTTGTTTTCATTCCCTAACTTCTACAAGTTGCTTTTGGAAATGATGCTCATATTAAATATCTAATCCATCAGCAGCATAACTTGTGGCATAAACAATTTCCAAAAGAACCTTTTTTTCTTAATAAGGCTGATGTAATATATATAATATCCTTTATAAGAGATCCTTTTACATCAAAATATTTCATACTCTTGCATCTCAGAAAAATAGTGGATTTTTTCCTGTATGCCGTCTAGTGGCTATCTTGTTTGTTTCATGTTCTCTAACAGTAAACACCAAGTGACGCACAGAAGAACAGAAAATCTCCAATGAACATCAGACCTGCCATTCTGTGGATCATGTATCATAATACAGTAGCATATACAACTGTTTTTTATTTGACAAGAATGACATGGTATAATAATGATATCTGATCATCTGTAGGTATTATGACACCTATACAGGCAAAAAGGGGTATAACTTGGGATTTTAGTAACAAGGACTTTGTTTTTTGAATTGGGAAGTAGAAAACTTGCACCTTTTTTACTTTCACAATTGTTATATACCATTTATATGCCAAAGGATTTTGATACTTTCATAAATTGCCCAATGATCCTGAATCTTTTCTTGTTTCTATGGCAACCATGCTGCTGCATACTGCTAGGCCGGTGATCCACTGAAGCTGTCAGTTATTTTATTAAACATTTTATTTTTAACATGCAGAGCCACACTGATTTATACCAACTGGGGCACTGTTTTTTAGCTTCAAATTTAAATACGCTACTTTGTGGTATTCCTTCAATTAAATATCAAAACTTTGAGGAGGAAAATGAAAAATAAACAACCTTAAGCTCATAATTTTTATGCTCATAAATAATATAGATATCAGTCATAATAACACTAAAGCTATAGATGAGATATTAATAGAAGTGAAGTCTTTCCCACTGGTAAACTGCTCATCTAAAAGCTACAGCCACCTTTGACCTCCAAATTTTATTAATTGTTGAGATGCATAGCTTATTCAGTGGGGGATGGACAACTGGATAGGAAACGTGGCAATAAGGGCTTTTGCCCTGATATGATGGCCTTACATTGACTTTCTTTTAAATTGAAATCATGGTTCAGTTAAATAGACTTGTATTACTATGCAACACTGAATCTGCAGTCTGCATGGAGATGTAGCAAAACAAAAAACATTTGGAGGGAGCGCAGCTGCCAAGAAGTTTGTGATGGCATGACTTATGTTAGCATAGTAGCATGATTTTAGAAGACAAGACTGGCAGAAAACAGCAGAATACTGTGCCCAGCAACACTGAAGCCAATCATTAGTATTTTATATGGCATGCTGCAGAATGGCAGAGGGAAGATCGAGACAGAGGATTGATAGTGACATATGCTAAGTGCAGGAAACAAGTCTGTTCCAGAGATAGCAAGTAAAGGTCAGTCTTTACCTTCCTGGAATGTTAAAAAGTCACAAATATGTTGGTTAATTTCACTGGATAGTTACTGTCCCTACCATCCTTCTTTAAAAAGGAATCTGACAGTAGCCATCTCTCAAACTTCTCCCCAAATGATGTCTTGTGGGTGTAACAGATTATTGTGAGAGAGTTTCCCTCTCCAATCTTTCCAGCTATCAAAGCATCAGCAGTGGTGCCACTTAAGTTTCTTCCACTTTGTGGCATAATATCCATTTTAGTGGCATATTCCATTATGACTGCAGAGGGGCAGATCATCATCTGATGTAAATCAGTATAACTTCATTGAAGTCACCACTGAGGATCTGACCCCAGGAGAGAGATTCTCTTTTAAAACAGTAAAGTTTTCCAGAACTGAATAAACATTGTGTAATCACTGTGATTGTTTCCTTAACAGGTAAGAAAGGTTTACTTTTGTTTTGTCTAGATCACCTTGGGTCAATTTACTCTCAGACTAGACCACTACATACTGAACTTCAAGTCAATAATCAATCTCTCTTGCAAACCACTGGAGATTTCTGCTGTCAGGTCAACACCTCTGATATTTCTGGTAATCAGAATTTACGTTTGAGAAGAGAGATGAAATGCTTATTCCTAAAGGGATAGCCATACCACTTGTATATATGATAGATAATTAAAATGTAGTAATGTTTGCTGGAGCTTGGGAATATCACATGAAACAAATAGGTTTATAATTTGTTTTGTAATAGTTCGATGGGCAACTTCAATATTCCCAGTTCATAAACAGCTGATTAGTTCTAAAAATATGAAGTGTGTTGTAAGAGTAGAATTAAAGTGATCATTTTTACATGAAGCTGTATGATCTGTATAAACTCATCTTTTAGTACAGCTATTGACATCATTTTGCACTGACCTTGTTTAAGCATGAATCAACAACTGCGCATCTGGAAGCTCATAGACTTTAAGGTCAGAAGGGACCATTATGATCATCTAGTCTGACATCCTATGCAACACAGGCCACAGAATCTCACTCACCCACTCCTGTAACAACCCCCTAACCTATGTCTGAATTACTGAAGTCCTCAAATTGTGGTTTAAAGACCTCAAAGTACAGAGAATCCTCCAGCAAGTGACCCATACCCCATGCTGCAGAGGAAGGCGAAAAACCTCCACGGCCTCTGCCAATCTGCCCTGGAGGAAAATTCCTTCTTGATCCCAAATATGGTGATCAGTTAAACTCCTGAGCATGTGGGCAAGACTCACCAGCCAGCACCCAGGAAAGAATTCTCTGTAGTAACTCAGATCCCACCCCATCTAACATCCCACCACAGACCATTGGGTATATTTACGTGCTAATAATCAAAGATGAATTAATTGCCAAAATTAGGCTATCCCATCATACCATCCCCTCCATAAACTTATCAAGCTTAATTTTGAAGCCAGATATGTTTTTTGCCCCCACTACTCCCCTTGGAAGGCTGTTCCAGAACTTCATTCCTCTAATGGTTAGAAACCTTTATCTAATTAAGTCCCAAACTCTATGTCCAGTTTATATCCATTGTTCTATTCCCACATTGTACTAAGCTTAAATATCTCTCCCTCCTGATATTTATCCCTCTGAATATTTTAAAGAAGCCAATTATATCTCCCTCAGTCCTTCTGGTTAAGGCTAAACAAGCCAAGCTCTTTGAGTCCCTTTTCATAAGACAGGTTTTTCCATTCCTTGGATCATCCTAGTAGCTCTTCTCTGCACCTGTTCCAGTCTGTATCTGGGAAGTTAAAGTTTCCCATGATCACACAATTCACATTTGTATTTACTTCATTAAAAACATGAAAGAGGTCTCTATCCATATCCAAATAGGATCCTGGAGGTCTGTAGCACACCCCAAGCACTATCTCGGGGGAGGCTCTAGTACCTTTCTTTCCCAATGTGATTTTTGCCCAGACAGACTCTGTCTTATCCATTCAATCACTTCTTATTTCTTTATAGTCTACCTAATCATTGATATACAATGCTACTCCACCGCCTTTGTCTTTATTTCTGTCTTTCCTAAACAGCACATAGCCTTCAATATCTGTACTCCAGTCATGACTAGTATTCCACCAGGTTTCTGTTATCACTATAATATCCGGTTTCACTTCCTGCACCAGTGGCTCTAGTTCCTTCATTTTGTTACCTAGGCTTCTCGCATTAGTGTACAAACATCTTAATTTTTCCCATTTGGCTTCACTGACATTCTTTACCTCTTTAAGCACAGACATTCTACCACCAGTATCACCTATTAGACTGGTATCTACACTACCCTTCCTCCTTACGTCCATTCTCCTATCCACGGCTGTATCCTTTCTTATTTTGTTTTCTTCCCTCTCAATGTTAAATTCCGGCGTGAAGATTACCTGGACATCTCCCAACCATATCCCCCAAATTCCTAGTTTAAAGCTCTTTTAATCAATTGTGCCAGCCTCCATCCTAGAAGTCTATTTCCCTCCTTACTCAGGTGAAGTCCATCCCGAGAGAACAGTCCTCTGTCCATGAATGCTTCCCAGTGGCCATACATCCCAAAGCCCTCCTTATAGCACCACTGCTGAGACATCTGTTGATCTCCATAATTTTGTTACACCTTTGTTCAGGGCCGGTGCTTTCATTAGGCACCCCTAGGTGGTCACCTAGGGTGCCAGAATTCGGGGGGTGGCATTTTGTGCTCTCCCCACGGGGTGCACGGGAGCTTCCGGTTCCGTTCCTGTCATGCCACCAAAGAAGGACCTTCTGCCAACATGCCACGGAAAACAGTGGCAGGCAATTGAGCAGCTCAATGACTGCCGCTGTCGCCTGTGGCATTTCAGCGGAGGGTCCTTCTTCGGCGGCGCGATGGGAGTGGAACCGGAAGCTCCCGCGCACCCCATGGGGAGCGCACAAAATGCCACTCCCCGAATTCTGCCTAGGGTGCCAGAAACTCTGGCACTACTTCTGCCTTTGTTGCCTTTCTCTTGGAACAAGCTAAATCCCACTGAAGATCAGCTGAGCCTCGATTTCTTAAGCATCTTCCCCAGCCGGGCATAGTCTCCCTTGATATGTTCCAGCGAGAAGCTAGCCGTATCATTTTTTCCCACATGAAGGGCAATCAGCAGATTCCTTTCCCACTCCTGTTAGAATCCTTTTCAGCCTCGGGTTCACATCCCGTATCTTAGCACCCAGCAGACAGCACACCTTTCTGTTCTCCGGATCAGCTCTAGTTACAGGCCTGTCTATTCTTCTCAGTAAGGAGTCCCCAGTCACGTAGACTTGCCTTTTTCTGGTGATAGTGCAATTCTCTGGTCTATTCCGTTCCCTCTGGCTGCAAGTCCTCTCGATTTCTATTGTCCCTTGCAATCCTCCACAACCCATTCCGTATCCTCCTGTGGCTCATATTTGGTGGCGTTATCTCCATTGACTCTTCCCCTCTTCCCATAGGGCGAGCTGCTCTTCTCTTCTTCCTTACCCCTTCAACTTCAGCAACCACCTGCTGTGCCCCTTCTTCATTTTCCAACTCTGCAAACCTGTTCCTGAGTTCTATTTCTCCTTCACTAGCCTGTTTTTCCCTCTGCCTGGTACTCTTAGTCATGTGCTTCCACTGTCCACTTTCCTCACCCAGCAGTCTCCTGTCAGAATTCTTTGGACCTGCTTCCATCTGCAAGTCTGAGCTTTTCCCTTCAGCCTCCTCATGTCTTTGCTCCACCATCTGCTTGAACCCCCTTCTAAATTCAACCAGAGTTTCCACCTGCATCTCCAATCCTCGGATCTTTTCTTTCATCAACTCTATCAGGCGGCACTTCATGAAGACAAAACTCTTTTCAGATACCCACTCCAGGATCATGTACATGCCGCAGCTTCCACATCCAGTCATCTTCATTGTGTCTTCCACTGCTGCCTCTGTATCAGTCATAACCTTCCCACCTAAAACCTGTTAGTCCAGGAAACACAAACCAAACCACCACCATCCACAGCAAAACAAACCCCCAATGGGCACCAGAGCACCACCCACTCCCTTCACTAGCCTGTCTATTCCTCTGCCTAGCTCTCTTATTCTCCCCACAAACTCCCCCTGTAAAGTCCCACTGAAACTCCCTTGTTTCCAGCTCTGTTTGTTGGCTCCTGTGCTGCCGCAGCTGTCTATGCCGCTACCTGACTGGCTGGCTACCTTTACAGGACCCTGAAGCAGAGAAGCCCCACCCCCTAATCAGGGCTCAGCTTCTCTCCCAGCACACTGCCCCTACCAGCCTCCACATATATAACTACAAAATACAATACACAAAATACAAAAGCCTTTCTCCTCCAACAGAACTCCCTCTGCACATCTGGAAACTGCTTGCCTTTGTGCCTGTGGAAAATATGTTTGTATGAGTGAAAACTTGCACGTTCTTACTCACAGTTCATTGTGAAGGGTCTTGTCTGCAAGTTCATGGGAGGCTGTCATTGTTAATGTGTTGTGAAAGCTTTACTGAATTCAACCTGTAGACTGCACTTAGATACAGGAATGAAGATGAATTAAATCAAAGTTCAGTGAGGTAATATTTAGACAATGGCAGAAGCAGAATGTTTAGAGCCCTGGCTTGGTCCTCAAAACAGAATCCTACTGTTAATATGTTGCTATAGCACTAATGAGTCTCCATGTTTCCATCATTAGGAACGGAAATCAAAAGGAAAATGAGATCAACTTCACCACCTACCCAAAGAAGATTTTAAAACCTGTAAGAAAGAGTAACATAATACAATGTTGTTGACAGTGAAATAAACAAAAATAAAATGGTGCGAGCGAGAATCCATGGATTTGCAGATTTAGAACTATTTAAATTAACCAGGTGAGACCACATTGTTTTAAAATCCAATAATCCCTGAATGCAACCAGAACCCTCACCTTACAAATAAGTGCCAGAGGAAGCTTCAAGATGTACCTGTCAAGAACATTACTTTCATTTTTTGTTTTCCCTTTGACTTTTTTATGACTTTCTGCTTTCTGACTCTGACAGTAGGCTAAGACCAAACATTTAAATAGTGTGAGTGCCACCTGGGAAAGAACAGTGCATATAGACATCCGACATATTTGTAAAATGAAAACTCAGAGAAACACTTTGGGTGAAATCCTTCTCCAACAAAGTCAATGGAAATACGCCCATTGACTTAAACAAAGTAATGATTGCACACTTTACATTTCTAAATCAAAATTGAACATACTTTTTGTGTCCTAAAAAACAAACAGTGAATTTTTACTCTTGACTTTGTTTCCTACAGAGGCAAAATTGTGGATTCTGCTACATTTGAAAAGTTTTACTTTTATCCAAATAGAAGTGAAAGTTTTCAAGTAGCAAAAATTATCAATGCATGTCTCAGCACACAGCAAATGAAGTAAAAGGGTCACTTTTCAAGTTCTCTGCTTTTCTTATTCTGAGGTCGTAATCATGCTGAGATCACAGAAAATAAACTAGATTGAATGTGTATAGCCACAGATGATAAACACAACTCCAACGGCCTCTGAATTGTAGTATAACTGTTAATTCAATTCTGTTTCATGCGATAAATACCAGTTTAGAGATACAGGACTGGACTACACTGAGAAGGAATTTATACTGGCATAACTACTTCGCTCAGAGGTGTGAAAAATCCACACCCCTTGAGTAACATAGGCATACCGACCTAATCTGTGATGTAGACCATGCTAGGCTGATGGAAGAATTCCTCCATCAAGGAGGTGGATTACTTGCACCAGTGGGAGAACCCCTCTGGTTGGGGTAGATAGTGTCTACATTGAAGCACTGCAGCAGTGCACCTGTGCCACTTTAGTGGTTTAAATGTAGACATACCTAAATGATAATTTTAAATGGCTGAAAAGATGAAATATGGATAATTGAAGCTAAGAATAGATTTTCCCCAGCAAAACCTGACTTATTTCTGATTATTCAGCTGCTAATATAATATTTACTTCACAATATTTTACCCAAGTACAACAGTTTCATTGTAAAAGAATTTCAGGAGGAATTGAAGCTGTCAAATCCGCAACCTTGGAGCCTGAAGAGCCCCTGTTCATCAGGTCTGGCCTGCAATGGGCATCACCAGTCTTGCCTGCCAGAATGTCTCAGTCCTATTGTAGGCAGTACATATTGTAGGCAGTGCACAGTGTATTGTATGCAGTGCACAGGCACAGGCACGTATTCAGCAAAATACATGCTTTATTTATTTGTTCACTTCAATGGGACTTAAGAGTGTGCTTAAAAGCTAAACACATTTAAGTGCTTTGCTAAATAGAGATGGATTTAAGAACTTGTTGAAATGGGGCCCAAGAGAAACCAAACCCATCTTGAGAAGGTGTTCAGTCTTCATGCCCACTCAACCCAGGCTTTTTATGCTGAAACCACTAGCAGTCCATGCCAAGGTTGATGGTATTTTTTGTGCACTCTAAGCACTGGAATTGGGACTACAAAGTCATTTCAAACAGGATATCAACTGACTTTCAGATAGTAATGACTTTCAGTTATTACTTAACTACTGACCTGAACTGGATTTGTATCAGGGTCCTAAAGGTGAAAGATGCCTTAAATATCATGCACCATTACGAAGAAAATCACTAGTGCTTACATGCAGTTGCATGAATCAGGCCAAAAATAGCAATGTTAATCTGCTTTTGGATGTTTCAGATGATATCATAAACTTAAAATCAGATATAGGTGTACTTTTGTTTTTCTTTCTTTACTTACTTACTTACTGTTAGAAATAACCCCTAATACAACTGTGGCTGAAAGAGTTCAGAGAAAAATAATAGTTTATGGGATGCATTTTAACAGCATTTTGTGTATAATCCATCTCTTCCTGTTTGTGGGTCTTTTACACAGTGGTTGAGACACAAAAATATTTTAAAGAAACAAGAAAATGTCACTGTAAAACTACAGAAATTATCTGAGGAAATGATGGGCATTGATACCAGCTCAAAATACTTTAAAGTCTTCTTCCCCCCAACCCCTAAATTTATGCCATTTTCTTAAGTCACAATTAATAGTATAGTCTCCCAATGAAGAATGTAGTATAGGACAAGAAATGATTGGCTTAGTTTTGCAGCAAAGAAAATTTAGGTAGGATAGTAGGAAAAAAATTCTAGCTATACAGATAGTTAAGCACTGGAACAGGTTACCAAAAGAGGCCGCATAATCCCTGTCCACTGGAGGTTTTTGAGATCAGGTTAAACAAACACTTATCAGGGATCATCTATGTATTCTTGGTCTATTCTCAGAACAGGTGGGTGGACTAGATGATCTCTTGAGATCTCTTCCAGACCTAGATTTCTATTATTCTATGTCAAAAAAAAAGAATACAGGAAATGTGACTGATGTGTAAGAGCTTTTCCATGAATCATTAGCTGCATCTGAGGTAAATTTATCCCTCAGACTTTAATTGAGTCAGTTTCATATCCCTTTAAGAGGACTCCTTAACATGTTTTAGTAGGACAAACTATAAAAAATTAAACATAACACAGGTGTGTATGTGCATCTTGAAATGAGTTTATTATTGATAATAGCACAGTACAAGTGGCTTGGACTTTTTGATGAGCCTAATGGTGCCCAATTCTCATTGAAATTCATCAGGGAAATCAATGAGAATTGGGCACAACACTTCCTTTGTCTCCTTTGAAATTCCCAGCATATATGTTTATGTAGGTCACATAAAACATCACAAAACACAATAGGTGAAATCCTGGTTCCGCTGAAGCCCATTCAAAACTCCCACTGACTTCAAGAAGGGTAGAATTTTACCCATTGAAATGCAGAAGGAGAGAATGCTTTACAGAGCTAAGCCTCTGCCATGGGGCTGGCCTATGAGGTGGTCAAACAGGCTCTGCTAAGGAGAATGAGCTAACCCAGATCCCCTGGTGCTTAATTAATTGTGTCAGTAGCTGGGTGCCAGCAAATTAGGTAAGGAGCACCTGGTGCTAATAAATGCTTATGAGGGCTCAGTCAGGAAGTCCCAGAATAAAGGGAAGGAGAAAGGGTCCTCAGGGTAGCTGGGTAAGAGGCTACTTCTAGTGGTTTCTTCTTAGAGAATAGAGCCTCACAGAGAGGAACAGGCCTAGACTGAAAGTACTCCTAGATAAAGGAACTGAGTGTAGGACCTCCTGGAGAGCTACCAGGGTGATACACTGGTGTCTGGGTGAATATCCAGCAAAAACCTAAGTTCCAGGTAGCGGATTCAGCCTGACAGTGCTCTGGACCTAGAGGAGTGAAACTTAAGAGTGATTATCCTTGGGGAGGTGAGTTTCTGGTTGATTTGCTGAGTAAAGCTTTTGTTGTTGTTGTTTTTGTTGCCCTTTTCTGTTAAAGAAATGAGACCCTGTGAGGAGAGTGTTCTTTAGTATTGTAAAGTCTGTTTGGACTTGTCTATATTCTGGATGAATGAAACCTCAGGTAGGGGCTCACGTACCACACTGACTGTAGTGCATCTGCCAGCAGGATTTTTATTTTGTGCTAGCCTTGTTTCTGTAAGCAGCTTTCCACAGGTGGATTCCATCTTTGTGCAGAGCCCCACTGAATTCAATGGGGATACCATGTTGGTTTTTAGGCAACATTTTCATGTCTGATTTTTTTTTTTTATCACTAAACCTATGACATTTAGAGTCTCTCTAAAAAGTCTTAATTTTAATAGTTTCTAGCCCTGATGGCTGTGGAGGAAAAAATTGAAAATGTGACCAAGTTCCCACTAAAGGGTCATAAACAAGAAAGCAAAGAAAGAGAATCCCAACATTATTATGGCTTTAAAGATAGTTAAGACAATTTCATGGCTTTTAGCAGCTTGATTCATGATTTTTGAACAGTTGGAGATGACAGTAATAGGTAGGTCTATCCTAGTGGTACATGTTGCCTGTTTAGGTACTTAAATCCAGCAGTTTCTATAGGAAAGGGCAAGTGATCAACATGAAGTAAAGTCAAAGAAGAGAGGTGAAATCTACAAAGAGTAAAGATTCCAGGAAGCAATCTCACAGGACAGTTACACAAAGTAATAACTGTCATCATAGCCCCACCAATAACACTTCATTTTTAGTGTACCCTCTCCTCCTCATTTGGCGTTCCCCTGTGGCTTTTAATGCACTTGCAGTATGGGAAGTCAAAGCTTGCTTTATAGTTTAATTTCCTCATGCAAGCCAATATTAGACTTTGTCCTTATATTTACATAGCTCTTGTGAGCTTTTTATAATGGTCTGAGGCTTTAAAATATCCCCTCTTTTCCCACCTTTCCACCCACGCATCCATCCACCAAAAAAACCTCCCACAACAACAAAAAATTAGGGGAATCTGCAAAATAATTTACTGAGGCTGATGTGAATACATACAAAAAATTATTCCAAATCAACAGGCTCTCTAATGGGCACTCATCGGTTGTGGTTCAGAACCAAACAACTTGTGATTGAGATCACATGGGCAAGCAGTTGATATAATAAAGTAAGCAGAGATGAGAAGCTGAAAAGTACACTGAAAGAAAAACTGGACAGTAATCAAATGACAACAGATTTTCTATCCCTCTCATGTACTATCCAAAGTACACGAGTACAAAACAGTCAAGGAGTCAAAAATAAACACATTTGGAAGAAAGAATCCAGTTGGGATATTATAATGTAAAAGAGAATTAATGGACTGGTAGAAAGTATAGGCCCTGATTTTTCAAACACTTACAAACGCACTTAACTTTAAGAAAATGAGTAGTCCCATTGATTTCAATGTCTGTTGAACTTTATGTCTGGATCCAAAATTAACTGAGAAGCCTTCCATTAATTTAATTTGGCTTTCCATCAGGCCACTAGGACCTGATCCAATTCCTAGTGAATTCACTGGGAGTCTTTCCTGTGTTGGATCCACAACCTATAACCTATAAAACAGGAATAATAAATATTATTATGTATTTGCTTACATGCAATAGTCAACCTCTTAAATCCTATTTACAGATTTGTTTACGAATGGTAGATAGTGGTGTTTCCTTTCACACTGAGAGATTGTTTTTAATTACTCTTTTGGGGGGAGAGAGGTAGTGAGATCTAATGGATTAGTTGTGTTCATAGTCAAGAAATTTAAATGCAACCTTTCTTTATGTATAAACAGAAATAATGTATAAACCATTTCAGTTTTCTATCATCTAGGCATTTATATCAATCTGTATGTGAGCATTTCAATGCAGTGAGATTCTGGCATATGACCTTTGATTCTCCATAGAATTTTTCTTTTATATGCACAGTTGTCACTTTTAGTCTATCTGGTATTTTACACTGGGTCACATAATCTTTTAACATATGCTTTAAAATAAGTTATCGCTTTGGTGTATATACATTGCAAATAAACAGGTACTGTGTGTGTTTATATTTCTTATAAACATAAGCCAAATTACAAAAAAAAATAAAAAATACCATTTTGTTCAAACTGCTAATGTCCTGAAATAGATTTAGAAGCGCACACATTACATGGCAAGAATACAATCATTTAAGCAACCAAGACACAAAGTTAATTAAAATCAGTTATCACTAACAGAGATAATTGAGTCACACAGGTAAAATCAGAATCAATCAAGTTATCAGTCCAATAAGTCAAGACTCTTATCAAAATATAAGCATGCATAGCTCAGTACACTATCCCTTTTTTTCCAACGAAGCTACTGTACTAAAGACAAGGAAACAAAGGAACAAGGAACAAATCCAGAAGTCTAGTTTGTTTGTTTTTTTTGTTTTTAGTCTTTTACCCTATGCATAACTTACCTCTAAGACTCATTGCTACAAAACAAAACTGAGCCTGAGAGTTTGCCTGGGGGTCATGAATGAGATCTTCTACAGTTATGTCAGATAGCATAACAAATAAGACCTTCATGCTCTAGCATGTACACCAACTATTACTGCCGGAAGTTAGGAATAAACTTTCCTTGTGAGTTGGCTGTTCCATAAATGACCATTATGGAGGTTTTACATTTTATGAAGCAGCTGGTACTGTCTACTTTTAGGCACAGTATGTTAAACTACTAGTCTTTCTGATCTAAATGTGTATGGCACTTCTTACAGTCACTCATCAAAAACTCTATTTGAAGTCAGTGGCAATTTTACATGAGTGAGGGCTCACTTGAAGCCCAAACCTCACTTGTTAGATCTGGATACAAATGTGGGGTGAAATTTTGACAGGCTCCACTGAAGTCAATGGAAGTTCCCTCCCCTCCCCCACCCACACTTCAGTAGCACCAGCATTTCACCCCTGCACTTTCTGGTTTGACTCATAATACAATGAGAGAACAACCACTTGCAGATCTCAGTATTTTACAAGATAAGATACAATACCACCACTGGTATGGGGATAGGTGGGGAATTGAGACATAAATTAGTGACTTGCCCAAGATCAAACAGCATTTCCATTGCAGAGCTTGTACAAGAACATGGCCCTCCTAGCTCCCAGGCCAGTCGATCCAATCACATTGCTGATTTACCTGACATGGGAGGAGTCTGTGAGATCCAAGTAGTAATTTAAGGATGGATGGGGAGAGAAATGTAGCTGTGGCTGCAAAGGAAGTTTTTGTATTTAATCAATCTTAAGAGGCTGAAAACCTAGACACCTTACTCATGAGACTGTGGTTTCTGACACAGTAATTATGACACTTCTATAATCTGTCTACTTTTGAATGATAAGAAATAGAAACACTGTTAGGAGAAAGGGGGAAAAATATAGGTCATCCTTTGAACTGATTCAACACATAGTTTGCCAGACTTTGAAACAGTGTTAATTTTAAGCACAGCATAAGCTGCTGTAAAATGCAGCTTTCTAGAGAAATAGATATTTAAATATAGTGGCATTGTGAGGTGCTACTCAATGAACATATCATAATTATAAAAGCTGTGAACAAGCCTTACCTATGTAACAAGAAATATAACACTGCTCTCAGCATTCTAGCTGCCATAAGTAAGCAGGACAAGTTCAACTTCTGCATTGTCAGTTGAAAGTTATCATCTGCATGGTAGTTTGAGTTGTAGTGGTTTTGCATACTTTGCATTAATTATAGTAATTAATACAATGTTACTTGGCTAAGCATATCTATTATGTCAGGTAGCCAAAAACAGAGCTAGCTGCAAATCTTTGGAAGTATTAAGCAAGACAGATAATGTAAAAGGATTTACATATGGATTATGTGCCCTTAAGATGATCAGTGATAAATTTTAATGGTGACATAATTAGGGTTGTTATTGCGGCAAAAGTGGTTGTCAAATACATATACATTTGCTTCTGTATTCCACACTGAAAAAATTAATTTCTTCTGACCATTAAATATTCCTCTATCCAAGATCGACATGAGGGCTGAGCCTAGATGGGTGGAACCAAAACTGGAGAGGTTTTTTTCTCTTCAAAGAAACTGCCATTATCTTAAATGAGTGGATTATGCTGTTGTCTTGCCAGACATAAGTGGGGTTACTCCAATGTAGTGTTGCATGGGTATATCAGAAGGAAGGAGCTGAGATTGCATTAGCCATGTCTATGCTGCGCTTACATGTGCTGAGCCTACTGTGACTCAGAGTAAATGAACCTGTGGAAGTGGGGTGAGTTCACATGCAGTGGAGTGGATGATGGTTCTTAAATCCTGCTATCATTCTTAATGCAGCCATAACACTCCTTGTGCAGCAGAGCCTTCCTTCCTAGAACTGGCTGCTATCAGCAGCATCCCCACTTCCCAAACTGCTTTCACTTTCTATTGCCACTAGCTTATTTTAAACCACACCCATCTGCAATCCAGTGGTGGGGAAATAGGGCCCTATTGCAATTTACTGGTGTTCGGGAGGAAGGAGGACTGAAAAAGGGTATTGACTGAGGGCAAGAGGATTACTGGGACTGAGACCACCACTGCCGATCATAGTGAAGAAGCTGGGAATGGAGGGCAGGAGCATTGAGGTGGAGAAGTGGTGAGGGAAGGTGTATATGTGCCATGAATAGCAGCAGAAGCTGGATCTAATGATGGTTGAAGGAGAGAGACATAGGGATGTTTAAGTTGGTTGGAGGAGGATTAGGAGTCTAAGTATGGTTTTCAGGGAGGGGAAAGGAGAGAGGAAGAAATGTGAGTTTACTTAAAGTGATCAAGAGAAAGGTATAGTGAATTTGCTTCTCTGCTTCAGTCTCCTCTCAGGTGTCTCCTCTGAACTCAGCAATGGGGATTAGGGAGGGCTGGCCATTGTCACAAAGCAGTGTAACATGACAGGAGATCAAGTAAGCTATAGTCTGTCTAATAAACAATGATCAAGTATCAGAGGGGTAGCCGTGTTAGTCTGTATCCACTAAAACAACGAGGAGTGCAGTAGTACCTTAAAGACTAACGGATTTATTTGGGCATAAGTTTCCATGGGTTTAAAAAAAAAAAAAATTCTTCAGATGCATGGAGTGAAAATTACAGATACAGGCATAAATATATTGGCACATGAAGAGAAGGGAATTACCTTACAAGTGGAGAACCAGTGTTGACAAGGCTAATTCAGTCAGAAGTGCCATATACCCACACTCAGTCTCCCGCCTTCTAGTAAGAATGTCCTTAGTCCTTGAAAATAAAAAGCAATGGATGAAATAAAACTTTCTCTCTCCTTACCTCCTATTCTTGACAACTTTGGAGAGCAGAGATTAGTTCTTCAAAAACTGGACCCACTTTCATCTTCCATACTACTTGTTTAAGAAAACAGCCTACAAACTCTTATACCAGCTATCCCAGATGGAAATTTGTTAATTAACATGGAAAAGATGCTTCCAAACTCAAGTGTTCAGAAGTACGCTATTCAGAGTCTGACAGGTGTTCATCCCAGTAGGTTTCCTAGTGATATTTTCAAACTAGATTCTCTAAACTGTATCTTGAAATATCTTACTATTGCAAGCTTGCTTTTTCGCAGCATAATTTATCCTAGTTCACATAAGCCAATGCTAAAAGTAGATGTGATTTCATAGTCTCTTTTTCTCTTAAAAAATAAGGTTTTGTATTTTTATTCAAAGGCATTCTTCATAAATTTATGAGCTTTCCTCCCTCTTTCCGTAAGGGCCTGAACTCCAAGCTCTTCCAGTGGCTTCAGTGGACTTCAGATCTGATTTCAAATGCTCCTTTTGTTTGGGGGAAAAACAAACCTTTCTAGGTTCTAGTCTGCAGCTCACTGAATTTACCCTTTTTTTTTTTTAAATCTGATTATGGTGCTAGGTTGACTTCAATGGGATTCTGGACAGGCACAGTGGTTCAGCTACATTGAGTCTCTTCCAGGATGAGGGCCTTAAGAATAAGTTGAAGACAGACCTTTATGGTTAATATACAAAAATTAAAGGGTAAATTTTTAAAAATATTAAAATAGAATGGCAAGTTACTGTCATAGGAGCGAGTGTGTGTTTGTCTTTTTCCCTATGTCAGTAAGAGTTAATAATAGCTTGGGCTGTGGACAGGCAATGAATAAGGGCTTATCTATACTGGGGATATTTGTACCCAGCGTCACTACAACATAGAAAACTCCAGTGTTTTGCAGTGGTGCGATGGAAGGCTTGCAATTGTGCAGGGCATCATCTCTACCTTAGAACTTGGCACAAGTACAGCTACATCACGTATCTGTAATGGTAGAAATTTTGCTGATATAGATAGGCCATATGTGTAATCATCGAAATAAATAAAATATCACATGTTGCTACAGACACGTTATCCATACCTAAGAAGATGCTCACAGTATGTCAGTCAAACTCTCAATTCACAACTCTTTATTTCAAGGTCCAATAACAAGGTTGCAGCTGGTTCAGGAAGCTTTCCCCAAGAATTATTTCATATAAGCCATTAGTTAGAGTTCTACTGTGATGGAACTAGAATTGATGCTCCAGAAGTTTCTATAATGCAAATAAAAAAAACCTGTTCCTAGCCAAATGTGACAAGCTCAAGAAAAAAATAAATTGTTTGCCTTCCCCTTAATTTAACTGACAGATGCCCATAAGCATATCATCCTGTACCTGCTGAATTAGCTGCTCAAGAAGTTCAGGATAATAAAATGTGAATATAAGCCTTGTACTGCCACTTATCTGGCACCTGCCTTTCCTGCTAGAAGAAAATGAAAAGTAAATTTGAAACCTCAAGAGACTTCGCTGAAGACACAGTAGCAGCAAGCCTAGCTTTTAAAACTCTCTGCAGAGTTCAGTGGAATGTTTGAAAGGAAAGTACGTTGTATGTGTTTGCAGTGTCCCTTAATCTATGTTTCAAGGGAAGAACTGCCTAGCATCTGGTGTTTTACATTCTGAGCAAATCTGCAGTGTGCTGGTGACAGTGTGATAAGCAAAGACACTCTCTTTAGTGCTGAGTGCATGTTACTTCAAAAATAGTCTGGAAAATGGGAGAGGGGTGGACAAGAGAGGAAGAGGAGACATCTATAGAGATTACATTAATTAGTTTAGCCCCAATATCTTCTTTGCTAATAAAAACCCCAACAGGCTGGCTAATGTAAGCTGAAATCTTAGCAGATATGGACAGCGGTCCTCAGCCTTCTGTAGAACATACCACATTCCAGTTCAGGTGTTTATTCAAAATGCTGGAAGTTAGATACAATACAGAAATCAATGCACTGAAACATAAAGACAACTTTTTTTAGTTCTCCTGGTTTTATGGTCTCAGATCTCATATTTTCATCTCCCTCATTCTAGCACAATGGTATAGAAAATTAATACAGCACTTCTTAGTGTTGTTCCAGAGGTGCTGATTTAGGGCTTACTTGCTCAAATTCCAACCACTGAACTAAATATTGGCACATTATTAAAAAATATTGTTTAATCTACATAGTGGGTGCTCAATCAGATATTTTATGGTGAGATTTTCAAAGGAGCCTATGGGAGCAAAGCATCCACCTCCTGCTGAAAATCAAAGGGAATTGGGTGCCTAAATCTCTTAAGCTTCTTGAAAATTCCACCTTAATGCTTGCCTGATAGCAATAGATGCTTTTCTATCACTTTTTACTGGCGTAAAGTTTTATTGATAGCTCTAAAATCTTCAATATTTGTAATAAACTTAAATGACTTCTTTCTGAGTTACTGGCTCAAAACTTGGAAAAGGAAGAATGTCATATTGCCCACAGTCAGCTTGTGGTATTTACTGTTGTATTATAGGCCACAGCGACTATTGCATCTGGCTTTTTTTTTAAATTAATATCAATCAATAGTACCGACTTTAATTCTGCAAGTTAAAATAAAGGTAGAGTGATTGAACCCTATGTCCCAGGGTATGATCCAATTGCCAGTGAGAATCAGGTAATTCTACCCTCCTCCATGTCTAATACTTCATAACTGCTTGGGATTATATGGGCTATCCCTCCCCTTCCCTTAAACTTCAGGTTTTGGCCATTGCTAGAGGAAACAAAAACAGACACATGCTCTGATTCTACATGATCACTCCATTGCCGCTAGTCATTATAGGAAGGCAAAATGTAAATGCCGCTTCCTAGCAACTGGGGAATTTTGAGGGCATAAAGGCCTTCTGTTTAGGAAAATGAGATGCTGAGCAGCCATTTCTAACAAGATTCTCTTGCAAAATAAAATAGCAAGATCAATTCGTATCATTGTAATAAATAAAAGTAGTAATTATAAAATTGAGGAAGCTTTCTATTTTGGGGAAGTATGCTAACTATTTGAATTTTTTAATGAGCTGCGTTAGAAGAAAAAGCCTGTAATTTACCTTCCTATTCATTTAGGCACTAATGGGCAGTTAGTCCTAGTCATTCTCTCTGGGAGTTGAAGCACCAAGACCTTACCTTATGTCCTAGCTGATCTCCTAATCAGACTCCTTTTGGACAGTGTTTGAGACCTGTGTAAGCAATCTGTATCCAGTCCTTGTCCTAAATCTCAGGAATTCTTATTTCCAAGTCAGAGTTGTTAAAAAGGCTCTAGTATTTTGGATCGAACAAAAAGCCCAATCCTGCCAGCTATCTGCATGCTGAACTCACAGCAGGCCAGAAGAACAGGTCACACAAATTTCAAGGGTTGCCTCATGAAGTTCCATGTAAAGCATTGCCACAAGAGGGTGGGAATTAAAAGAGAATCTAGTTTGTAGAGGAGAAGGCCTAAAATTTTAAAGATCCAAAAGGAAGTGCCCCTGCACCCTACTAGATCCAGGGAAACCAAAATGGTTTTATATGGAGTGTGCCATCTTTCCAGCTCCATTAGAATTCCTTGGCCATGACAGCAATTATCCTGGCGGCAGCAGTGCTGCCATTTGCTGTTTCCCCTTCCAGCTGACCAAAAGATCATTCATTCCTGGATTTTATGCTGAAAGCTGGGGGTTCTGCATGGGAGATTGCCATAAAGAGTGAGCAGTCCACTTCCCTCTCCCTTTCAACCGCATCCCCAAACCCAGCAGGGTCCTATCCATAAACAGCCTCATTGGAAATTCTTCTACAAGGGGAAAGGTATCAGTGTGGACATCTCAGTCCTTCCTTATTCTTGGACTGGAGCACCAGAATTTACCTTGTAGGCCATGGAAGTTGTGCATAGAGCAGGCTTGAAAGATAATGCCACAAATGAGCTAGCCCCAAATAGCTCATTAGAGCCTCTGCCTTAAAGCTGGCTGAAGTATTTCTTCTAAAAGTTTAAAGTGGTGCTGGTGATAATTTTTCCTTTAAAGAACTATCTACAGAAAAAGGATGAGAGGAAACAGAGCTCTATAACAACACTAGTGGCCAGATTGAATCCTGGGGAATCTTCAGACATAGATCTTCCTCCCTCCACATGGAAAGCAGAATAAGTAATTTCTTCACAACATCCCCTCTTTCCCAGGTTCTCCAGAAGACATTTTTTTCATAGTCTCAGTGATCTGAATGTGGGAAATGGATGGATCAGAGGGAGAGTATAAACCATCTTCCCTACTCTTTAGTAAGTGGAACAACCCCGCCCCATCTGTGCTGAGCAAGCCAAGTCCTAGAGGTGGATACTAGCTGTGAGGTCCCTTACAATATAGCTTCTGTGTACTTGTGCTCTTTTGGAGGTGGGAGGGGAAGGCAAAATTGCAGGGGTGTCCATATTCAATGTTAAACTCTGGGTGTAAGGGCCGAACTCCTTGATTCTTTCACAAGCAATGGGGAGTGAGAGGCAAAGCCTGCCCACAGAAGAATTCAGGGGAAAATCAGCAAGGGGAATTTAATGGAGTTTCCTAGCTCCTACTCTTTTGTATTTGTGTTTTTAGGGGCATGATCTAACTTTAGTAATTGGCTAGGATCTATCATGACATTATCTTCTACGCATGTGTGGTTATTAATTAGTTTTGTAGTAAGAGATTCCTAGAATACAGGAAGTTGCATGAACAATCAAAAATGCAGTAAAAAGTCAGATTCAGCCCATTAAACTCTCAGTGAGCAGAGAAAGCTTGTTAGGGGTTCACTGCAATTTTTCCCTGCTCCCTGTAGGCTTTCTAATAATTCTCATTTAAAAACTTTATTCAGAATTCATTCTCTTTAGTTTAAAGCTTAAGTCCATGTTTTCCCTTTATATTACTTATTAGTTATGCATGGTTAAATATACTTAATGAAATAGGAAACTGAATTATAGAGGCATTGGTCATGACTCATAGATAAGATTAGGACTTTCTTTCTAAGCTCAGTTTCCATCACAAAGCAATAACAATTCCTCCTGGATGTTTTTGTGATTAATCATTCCCCCCAATAAAAGGTGTATTTCTTCTATGTGGTTGAAATTATTTCTCAGGTTATAAGAAGTTAAATGTGAAGCCCTTTAAAATGAATTTTTGCAGCCCCATCTCACTGAGGAATGCAATTCTTTAAATGTTCATTGCCTTAAAGAAGAGGTCCTAATAGCTAAAGCTAGAATCTGGTGCTGGAATGTGAGAATCATATGGGACTCATAGGTCAGAAGGGACCAATATGATCATCTAGTCTGACCTCCTGCATAAAGTAGGCCACAGAACCCTATCCATCCACTTCTATAATAAACCCCTAACCTATGTCCGAGTTATTGAAGTCTTCAAATTGTGGTTTGAAGACCTCAAGCTGCAGAGAATCCACCAGCAAGCGACCCATGCCCCACGCTGCAGAGGAAGGCGAAAAACCTCCAGGGCCCCTGCCAATCCGCCCTGGAGGAAAATTCCTTCCCGACCCCAAATATGGCGATCAGCTAAACCCTGAGCATGTGGGCAAGACTCACCAGCCAGCACCCAAGAAAGAATTCTCTGCAGTAACTCAGTTCCCATCCCATCCAACATCCCCTCACAGACCATTGAGCAGACTTATCTGCTGATAATCCAAGATCAATTGCCCAAATTAAACTATCCCATCATATCATCCCCTCCATATACTTATCAAGCTTAGTCTTAAAGCCAGATAAGTCTTTTGCCCCCACTACTTCCCTCGGAAGGCTGTTCCAGAACTTCACTCCCCTAATGGTTAGAAACCTTCGTCTAATTTCAAGTCTAAACTTCCTAATATCCAGTTTGTACCCATTTGTCCTTGTGCCTACATTAGTACTAAGCTTAAATAATTCCTCTCCCTCCCTAACGTTAATCCCCCTGATATATTTATATAGAGCAAGCATATCCCCCCGGAGCCTTCTTTTGGCTAGGCTAAACAAGCCAAGCTCTTTGAGTCTTCTTTCATAAAGCAGGTTTTCCATTCCTCGGATCATCCTAGTAGCCCGTCTCTGAACCTGTTCCAGTTTGAATTCATCCTTCTTAAACATGGGAGACCAGAATTGCACACAGTATTCCAGATGACACTTTAACTACTTGACTCAGTTTCAGAAGCGATTCAGTTAATTATCACTAAATCTTGGAATGAGTGAAATGAGATGGACTGGGTATGGAAGAATCCATTCAGATGGTATCAAGTACTATATTCAGGAAGGCAAGATGACGCTCTGAGTACTCCTTAATAAAAAGGCAATACAATATCTAACGGAGTGGGAACCAGTTAACTCAAGAATTATAAGAGCACTTTTTGTTACAAATCATGGTAAAGTAATTCTCATCCAGTGTTCCGCTCCCAGTGACCATAATAAACAAGTAAAAGATGCATTCTGCAGTGAGTTTCAAGATATATGTAAATATGAAATACATACTTTTTTTTTGTAATATAGTCTGGGAGAAAAAATTTCTGCCTGGAAGAGAGGAAGAAAGATTTGATCTG
This sequence comes from Chelonoidis abingdonii, assembly GCF_003597395.2. Classification (NCBI taxonomy): domain Eukaryota; kingdom Metazoa; phylum Chordata; order Testudines; family Testudinidae; genus Chelonoidis; species Chelonoidis abingdonii. The sequence goes on along the minus strand of NC_133775.1, from coordinate 47,552,941 downwards.
CAAACTACCAAAGAAAGGAAACCAAATGGTGAAGAATAATACCGTCTTTAGTATCTGGAAAAGTGTTCTGTAATGTACTATTGAACAGACTCAAACTCGTCATTAATGGAAAAAACTGCATACTGAGCAATCAGGTTCTAGACTGAAAAGATTGACTTAAAGCAGTTTCTCAGTCAAATTCTTGCTTACCAGAAAAGAGTTACTCTTGAACTTTATAGATTTCACCAAAGCATTTTGACTGCATTAATAATCATTATGGAATATCTTGCAACAATATGGACTTCCTAGGAAGATCATGTTACTGGTTAAGATGCTATATGAAGTTCCAAAATGCTGTGTAAGGACCAAGTAGGGAGATTGACTGACTGGTTTAATGTTATCACTGGAATGTGACAGGGATGCATTTTATCACCTCTTCTTTTCTACATTGTGATTACATGATGTGAAAAGCAACATCAAAAGGGAGACTACAGGCATTCAGTGGAATTGAGGACACCTTCAAGATCTCAGCTTTTCAGGTGATAGTTTTTGTTTTAGACACAGCTGCTGTTGCTATATGAAGAACTTCTACCAAATATCAATGTGAATTAAGAATCAACTGAAAGAGAATAGAAGTCATGGTTTAATGAGTTTATATACCGTGGAAATACAGTTAGTAGTGATAGCCAGCTCCATAAAGAGATGAAAGCAAGAATCAGGAAGGCAAGTGGAATGTTTTCGAAGCTGGCAAATGTCTGCAAAAATAAGGAGATTCTCACAAAAACCAAGACAGTTATACAATGCCATTTTGAGACCAATATTGTTGTATGCTTCCCAAAGGTTTCATATGCTAGAAATCCACAATAGAAACCTGAGTCACTCCATCAAAAATGCTTGCAAAAAATACGTAGTGTCCGCTGATGGGATAAAGTAGCCAACATTGATGTATTACCTAGGACTGGCCACCAGACTGTAGAGACAATCATTTGAGAAAGAAGGCTGGAGTGGTTTGGATTATGTTGTACAGATATTGTAATTATTACTAGGCATACACTTGACTGGGTACCATGTGGTGGAAGATGGAAAAAAGGAGGACAACAGATGACATATGAACCATTGTGAATATTTCACTGTCATGGAAACAGACTACAACAGAGCAAGAAATATGACATTGGACAGATGGAGGTGGAAAGACTAAGTTGCCTTTCATGAAAGCCATGAAACCATCTTATAAAGAATAAAATCAGCACTCATGCGTAACAGTTAAGAAGGAAACCAGGCTTGGCAATAAAGTTACTAACAATCATGTTGCTGACTGGATCTTTGTGAGCAAAGCTGCTTTTGTCAAGATTCACACATCCCACAGCAGCAACAGGCAATGAAAACCATTGGGCACTAGAAAGCAAACAGACCCTTCAGATTACATGGAACTGGTAGTGCCTGACCTTACTGAACTGACTCAGGTTTTGTGTACTGTTGACAGCAGAAGTGAAACTGATCAGATTGATAGAGCCAATAGTAAAAAGTAGTATTCCCTGAATTTCTCATGGTGGTGTATTGTCACCTGTGTGAATGTATTTTTAACCCTAGTATATAATTTTAATTTGGCAATGTCTGTGTTCAATGCAATAACAGCTACAGATCTCAAATGTATGAGAGCTATTACACAGTTACTTCATGAGTAATAAAGAATGCATATCATATTCCCAGCAGCTCTTTCAGCATGAGGTATGATAATTACTAAATACCAATTTGCAATTGTGTAATAGAAATGATTAAATTTTTGAATTTTGGTTCCTATGGCACTTAAGACATGGGCTCAAATTTTTATTGCAATCTGGCCTCTCTCCTACATTCCACTGCCCTACAGAAGATCTAAAGCAGGCGTCAGCAACCTTTCAGAAGTGGTGTGCCGAGTCTTCATTTATTCACTCTTATTTAAGGTTTTGCATGCCAATAATAAATTAACATTTCTAGAAGGTCTTTCTCTAAGTCTGTAATATATAACTAAACTTTTGTATGTAAAGTAAACACATTTTTTAAAATGTTTAAGAAGCTTTATTTAAAATTAAATTAAAATGCAGAGTCCCTCAGATCGGTGGCCAGGTCCGGGTAGTGTGAGTGCCACTGAAAATCAGCTCGTGTGCCGCATTCGCCACACATGCCATAGGTTGCCTATCCCTGATCAAAAGCAAATGCCTCAACCCCTTGTGTACAAGGATCCCTGGTGGCAGAGAGCCACTCTTTAGAGACCTATACTAATTATCCTCCCTCTAGCTAACATAGATGTGACTAGGAGAATGAAGGCAGGGCTGGGTTTTTCTACTCCATACTATCCATATGAACGCCTGGGGGTATTGGCAGCTGGCTTACTTTAGAATACAGCTGTTCCTGGACAAAAGCAGGGTGTCAAAGGTGGCTTAAAGCCACCTCTATATCTCCTCCTCCTAAGTTGCAGTGCACACTAATCATCTGAATTTGGTGGAAATAAGTACAGAATGAGCTTTTTAGCAAATATTAAAGAAAAAGTGCTAGAGCAAACAGACCAGATGCTAGTATTGGGAACACTTAAGAAAGGATGTTTTAAGATTTTGGCTGCTTCTCCGAAGAAACAGGATGCTAACATGAATCCCAGATGAATAAAAACAAAATTAAAGGATTTTAAAGTATTGGTTAGATCTCAGCAAGAGTCTTTCATGCAGTAATAGCCATTTGAGAGAAGCTATAATTGCTCCTGGTGGCATAAAAAACAGATTCAACCAACATGTTACTTGAACTCAAAGATTTAAATTATGAAGGGAAAGTTTGAGCTTCTTAGATGGAGGGCAGGGGAAGCGAGAGATGGAACTTGGCAACCTAACTGAAATGTTAAAATCAGCAGGAGTTCAATAATGCTCTAGGTAAACATCGTGGTTAGAAAGGACGGACAAACAAACAAGATCCAAAAATTGGAAACTGCACACATTTTATCACAGTCATTTCACCAGGTAACAATGCTGCCTCTGGTGGGACACAACTGAGAGTATCAGTTCAGGACAAATTACTTAGAGCAGGGAAGTCAAAGCCCAAGGCTGGGTTTTCTTGCTACTAAGGCACAGCAAACCAGCCAAAGAGAGAGGACTTTTGCTTTACCCCACTGGCTAACCATAGATCACACAAGCAATTCCCTTAGACACTCCAGTTTCCCAGTGTCATCAGCAGCAGCCACTTCTTATGGGGATGAATGGTTATGAAAACCAACATCCCAGTAAAAGAAAAGAAGGTTCTCACGATCCCAAAGGACCAAGCCCCAGACCCAGCTCAATATACAAGTCAGATCTTATACACAAATCACACTTTTCCAATCCTTTAGAAGCTAAAATCTAAAGGTTTATTCATAAAAAGGAAGAAATATAGATGAGCGCTAGGATTAGTTAAATGGAATCAATTACATACAGTAATAGCAAAGTTCTTGTTTCAGGCTTGTAACAGTGATGGAATAAACTGCAGGCTCAAATCAAGTCTCTGGAGTACATCCACAGCTTGAATGGGTCATTCAGTCCTTTGTTCAGACCTTCAGTGCGTAGCAAAGTTTCTCCAGAGATAAGAAGCAAGACTGGAGACAAAATGGAGGGGTTTCCAGGGCCTTTTTATAGTCTTTCTCTCGTGGGCGGAAACCCCTTTGTTCTCCTGTGCAAAATCACAGCAACAAGATGGAGTTTGTAGCCACCTGGGCAAGTCATGTGTCCATGCGTGACTCAGTTTGTAGGTTGCAGCCATTGTTCATATGCTATCTTGAATGTTCCAGGAAGACTTCTCATATGTGGATTGGAGTCTCCTGAGGTCCATTGTCAGTTAAATGTTTCTTGATTGGGCACTTAATCTGCAAATCTCTTTTTCAAGAAGCTGACCAAATACTTTACTAATGCTACTTAGAATCAAACACATTGAGATACAAGTGCATAGCCAATATTCATAATTTCAACTACAAAAATGGTACATGCATACATATAGCATAATCATAACCAGCAAATCATAACCCTTTTATAGACACCTCACATGAAAACCTTTGAACAATATTTTCTGCAAATATATAACAGTAATTGCAACAATGATCTATACTGTCACAGTTTATGTCAATAACATCGCACACCGGTATTGTAAACAAAAGTAGGGTGAGGACAAATCCTTTTTTTAATAAATGAAAAAGTTACACTCTCTGTGAGTATGTCTACACTGGAATTGGATACCCATGGCTGCCTCATGCCAGCTGTCTCAAGGTGAGAGGCTTCCAGAGCTTGGGCTGCAGAAGTCCAGAAATCTGCATTGCAATTAAACAGTGCCGCAAGCTTGCATCAGCTGGCTTGGGCCAAACATCGGTGTCTCATTGCAGTGTAGACATATGCTATGTGCTTAAGTTTCAGAAGAGCTTAGTGCCTACAATTGAGGGCAGAGTTTTGAATGATCTGCACTCCCTTTTAGACACTAAAATAAACAGAATTGTGAAAATCTGCACAATATTTTGGAGAAAGGGTTGAAACTTTCAAAAATGTCTAAATGATTTAGGAGCTCAAATCCCATCAACTTCCGATGTGACTTGTGTCCCTAAATCATGTAGGTGCTTTTGAAAATCCTACCTAAAATGCCTTCGATGTCTTAATTAGATGGTACAGTATCTCACAGTTTAGTATGTAAAGAGTGGGAGAACATGAGCATCTATTAATGGATTCACATGAGTTTTTTTTTTTTTTTTTTTTTATTTCACAGCAAAGGGTCATATAATCCCATTTCAACCAATTGCAGGACTCAGTAGTGATATTGTAGCAGTGTTAATTGCTAATAAATGTTTTCCTCAATATTCATAATTTTGGTCCCTCACTGTCACTTAAAAAATCACTTTTAACACAGGCATTCCCATGCTTTGAGGAAAGTAATGAGAAGCTTGATTCTTGTGACTACAGCTGGTCTGCTATCAGTTCCTTGTAGCACAGCAGTTCTCAGAACATGTTTGCCAAAAAGCTCTCAGAGGTAATTGGGTTCTCCCAGATTCAACACCTGAGTGTCTCTTTTTGACATTGCTCCATAAACTGCTTTGATGCAATAGTTGCTTCAAGTGATACTTGCATTTACTGAGAGCAGCTCAAAATCTGGTAGCCCACATATGGGAATTAATCAGGCCCCACAGTGTTTGAGTAGTCATAGTCTAGGGGGTAATAGCAATTGAAAAGCTCCGTAGCAGCTGTCCCAAATAAGCAGCATGTGTTCTGTCATAGAAGTATAGACTGTTTCATGCTGAACATTTATCAACATCACCTCTTCCGTATTTTTATTTTATATGTATCTCCTTTATCCTGAAGGTATAATCTTGCAGGCCATAGGCAAATATCAACCCTGATGGAACCGACTTCCGCCCATGGAAGCTGTTGGGGCTCATCTGTGGAGGAGGGCTGTGGTTTTGGCAGGAGATGCCCTAGGGAAGAACAGTATAACCTTTAGGGCTCTAAAGAAGCCCCAGCAGTGGACATTGCCGGTACAATGTGCTGAATTGGGGCGTCTGTAATCAATTCCATTCATGTTTCAGGCTACAGTGGATGGCTGCTGGTCACCTGGTGGAGAGAGGTTGTGAGTAGGACTTGTCAAGAAATGGTTTTCCCATCTTGAAATATATTTCAAGATGCCCTTTTTCTTGTTCCACATGGGGATGAAATCAATCCCTTCCTTTTTTTTTTTTCCCCAAAACCAAACGAGAATGAGACTTTCCCCATCTCAGAATAGCCAATAGCCTCATTATGAGGGTTTTCACCTGGGAGTGAGAGATGTCCAGTCTTATTCACTAGACTAATGGCTATTCTACGGCAGCAGTGGTGGTGGGGACAAGTCTAATTCTTGTTGGTCCAGCATGGAATTTCGGGACCCTCAAAACTTACTCTTTCCCATAATAAGTTCAATCCTGAAGAATTTTTCTGATCAAAATAAACTTAGTCAAATTCCTCATCAATTCTAGTTGTGCATTTGTTGAAATGTTGCAACTTCTCATTTGTCACCTTCTGGAGTATCTGAATCTCCATTTTTTATGGCAGAAGACAGTGTTACTTAGGGCTGAATGTGTTCTACAATGCAGACAAAGCTCATATCGAAGTCAATGGGACGTTTGACTGTATGGGAACCACAGTAGTAAGCTCTAAGTGTACAACAGCTGTGCAAGTACCAGTTAGTTGCCAATTATATAAAGAGAGACATGACATATCTAGTGCTACTTTAGCTCTTGGTTCTGAGGCTACAATGACTGATCTACATTATGGCATAATTAACATTTTACAATGGATGCTACATTTTCATTTACATATAACAATAAAATGTGTAGGCATAGCAATTTCTGTTTAAAACAATTTGGAAGATGGCACTTCTTGGTGTCTGGGGTAAATGTTTTTATTTACTTTTTGCATGATTTTATTCTGAATCTTGTTTCCAAATACATGTCTGACAACTCTAAGAAGCAGTGTGTTGGTTGTTACTAGATTCAAGTCTCCACTTGATACACTTGTAGGCATCCTTTAATCTAAATGGAAAGTACATACATGCATCAGTGCAAAAATGAGCATTGAGGAATGGTTTTAGTTGACTCAGAGAATCTTTTTATTAACAAATGTTCAACTTTTTCTTCATATATTAAGCCTACTGTTTTTTTTGTTTTTTTAGTTTTAAAGAAAACAGTTGCATTTATCTCAACCAATAGTTCAAAATATATTGACCATCTAGGAACAATAATAAGTAATTCTAGACCACATGAGCAAATCTCAGTCAAATAAATTGTACTGACCTATCCATGGGTATAACAAATATAAGGTAACTTTAAATATCATTAATGGCTGGAGTTAGCTTGCCATAAAATATTCAGCCATATTCATTATAAATTTAGTCCTCTTTCTATTTGCAAATAATTCCCATGAGTCTTGATCTCCTAATATATTGATAAGAATCTGGTGAATGGTTTTAGACAAATAGCCTTCACTCTAGGGATTGTTTGCAAACTCTTGCTTTGACTAGTCATATTGCATAGTTGGCTACCTGTCATATAATATTGTCATTGCTAGATGACAAACATTTTAAACAGGATAAAAATAACTGGGGAATGATCAACTCCTGATGAGACATTTGAGATGAATAGTCATTGATATCAAAAATCATGAAAACTTTGGAATTTTTGCTTTTTTTCTTTTTTTTTTAATGCCCAATGTTTGGAGAAACACCTGTAAATAATTAAAAGGATCTCATCAACAGTTTCAAAATCAACTCTGCTTGAGTTCACAGACAAGATTTACACTACTTAGCCGATTCTGCTACTGTTTTACAGATCATTTACTTAGTACCTTGCTTAATCAAAGTTAACTTGAAACAAAAACCATAGGAAGATAAAAGCCTTCATTACCATTGACCTTTTGAATTTCACTTCACTATGACTTGTGTGCAATTAATAGTAAAGGGAGATAAAGGGCAATCTGTTTCCTGCCAATAACCTGGGGTCAACATTTTAAGGCAAATTGGATAACGAACAAAGATAAAAACCTGAAATGCCCATAACAGATCCATACTGGAATGAAACATAAGAACTAATAAAAGGCATTCATAAAAATATGCACAGGAACTGCAGGTGCTTTGAAAAAATGTCAGTCTTTCAGACAAAGGCACTGATTACCATTTGTGTCTTCTAATGTACAGTGTAAGGTCAGTTTCACAGGAACACAGCCTGTAGTTGGAAAGTCCTTGATAGAATGAGTCTGAAAGTTACAAACTTAGAATGTTACCCATGTAGAGACTTAACCTTTCCAGATTAGATTTTAGAAAACCACAATCAAAAAGTAAAAAGACTCACTGTGACAAATCAGAGAGAACAGTCTTTTGAGACAAATTACATTTAATGTGGTTGCCTGTAAAATCAATATTTTTAGTGTTGTTCTCATCAGGGTCTATGATGAATTTATTATAGGGCAGCTGCAAGCCTGATGTGTTGAGATTTTTTCTTAGCCAGTGTCTAGGAGGATGTGCTGATTAACCACAACTTCTACCCATGCAGTTCCTATGGAACTATGACCTACATTTAATGACTGTCTCCTCTCTTACAGAGGGCAGTAGTGCAAACACCACCTGCTTTCTCTAGGGATGTGCTCCAGGAGTACAACTGCTTTTGCTGTCTCAGATTTTGGCAGTTAGCACACTCCTGTGCCAACCAGGATAAATCAAGCCCATGGAATCCATTACCAGATGTGGAAACAAAAGTAGATTTTACAAATTAATAAACATGGCAAGGGATAAGAGGCAATAAGAGATTCCTGAACCCTTTCCAGATTTAAAAAAAAAAATCATAAAGGAAGCTGTAAGAAGAATCTGTATATCTTAAGGACCAGATCATGAGCAGGTAGAAATCAGCATAGTTCTACTGACTTACACCAGCTAAAGATCTGGTCTTATACTTTTACCTCTAGTACACACTAGCAGGTCCATACGGGCAGTTAGTGCACAATATGCAAGAGTGCATACCCTTCTGGTTTGGACTGTGTAGATAAGCTCAAAGAGTTTGTTCTGGCACAGGCCTAATTTACACTTTCACAAAGTGAGCGAAAATTGACTAATTCATAGAGTGAGTGTGGAAAACAGGGACAATTGAACTCTTTCAAGGATTAATTCTACAGCAGCTTGCTACTGTTTGTCAATGGATGAAAACGAATGTTTTGTTTACAGAAGTGTCCATTGACAGTGATTAGAGCAGGTTTAATAGAAATTGAATCCAGTTTCGTTGAACAATAATATGACATTTGGAATCATCAAAGCGAGAGGACCAAACCAGTGTCTGGTATAAATCTGAATAACTCCATTCCTTGATGCCAGCTCAGGAATTGGTTTGTTATAAAATGATATGGCTTGAGAGCTTAAATAAACGTAACCCTCTGTCACTGTGGTGAGTATGACTTAAGTGGAGAGCATGCTACTGAGCATAGCAGAGAGGAAGGGGCAGCACAAAGCCTCTCAGAACAAATCTTCATTCAACTACCTGACATAGGGGAGTTTGCCCTTTGTTACTTCCCTTTGCTGAGCACTAAACGTTCCCTGGTATGCCAGTACTGCTCCAGGGGAGTGAAAAATAAGGTCATGGCCCAGGCTGCTGCAACTGGGTGCTGAGTGACTCTAGAAAGAGAGGAAGAGGGACAGTCTCTATGCTGTCCTGAGGTTGAGGCTGCAATTCAGCTTGGCCTTTATGCCATCCTGGCAATGGAGATGGAAGGCAGCATGCACCTACATCCAGCCCTAGCAATTTCATGTACTACCTGAGCTCAGTGCTAAGCATCATAGAAATAAGCATAGCCACTGAGCTTAACAAACAGTCAAAAAAAGAGATACCAAAAATGGGCAAAGCAATTACCTTGTAATTTACTTCAGAATGCATTGTAAATAAATAAAAACCATATTGGCTAATTTAAATCTAAATAATTTAATACCACTGAAAATCCATATTGTACACCTTTTGAAACATTCATTACAACCAATTGTTTAGGCTAAGTAATTGATCATTGCATAGAAATACTAGTTTCCCTGTTCCTCAGAGAAATTAGACAATGATTAGAACTGATGACTTTGGATGTAACATTTAAATGAGACTTCTTTTAAAATTTCATTTGTGTTGCTGTAAAATGATATAAATTAGGATCAATGAATTACAAAATATGATATACAAGATAAACAGTTTCTCTAAGTTAATTAAACTCACAAAGTCAAGCACAGTAATTTGCTATAGGACCTGGTTTTCTGGATCAGAAACTGGTAAAAATTCTTCTATTTTTTTTTTTTTCATTCAAACATTGATGCTGAGCAATAGCAAAATAGTGCCCTCCAGGTAACAGTAGGAAAAAGTAGGATCTCTTTAAAGGGGAGAGTGAGCAAAAATGCTTTTTCTGTTAAGGTCCTAGGCTGGCAGATGTGTGTTCAATTCCTGGCTGTGCTGTGGATTTCCTGTGTGACCACAGCCCTTAATTTCTCTTGCCTCAGTTGCCAGCTTTAAAATAGGCAGAAGAATCATTTTACTCATGTTGTCTATTCAGAATATAAGCTATGTGGGGAAGGGAATGTCTCTTATTCTGTATTTGAGCCACATTGTGCAAGGGGCTCAATCTAACCTGGGCTACCCCATTACAAAAATATACACATTCTCCAGATTTTATATTCAAATTAGAATGGAAATTGGTTTCTAAAGAGGCTTGGAAGTGAGCACAGAATAAGACATAATCTGTATCTCCTACACTGAAGTGTCCATCGAGTAACATTTTTCAAAGGTGTTTAAGTTATGTAGAAGGCTAAGTAGGATAACCATGCATCCCATTTTGGCTGGGACAATCCCCTTCATAAGCCCTGACCCAGGCATCCTGTCTTTCTTTAACAAAAATGAGCATATGTCCTGTTTGCTATTGCAACTGATTATCATCAAAATGCCTAGTTTTGCCAAAGGAACATTTAGGGCAAGTGGCAACATGAGCCACAGGGCAGCACGGGGCTCTGGCATTGTCCTGTTTTTAATTTGGGAAATATGGCCACCCTACGGCTATGTCACATTGACTTCCAGTATGTTAGGCTTGTAAGTCATTTAAATGTTACCCATTATGTGTAGTTCTGTATTGATAATGCATACAAAGAAATATGTGCCGCTTTCTGACATTTGATAGCACAGCTTGAGTTGTCTTTTCACAATAGCCTGCTGAACTCCATTGTGCACAAGTAAATGCTTCCTTCTCTTTGGAGAGTAACCATAACTTATGTTTGATCTAGGTCTTCTCTTTGTACATTATTAACATGGCGAAGTGCGTAACATATCCATTGTCCTGAAATCTTAAAAGAAGGTTGGAATCTCTTGAAGACACAGCTGTTAGTGTCCCCATTGTGCTAGTTACTGTGACAACACACAAGCAGCATAGGAGAAAGGATGTATTATTGCCCCCATCTTACAGATGGGGAATGAAGTAACAGGAAAACCAAGTGACTTGCCCAAAGTGGCACAGGATGCCTGTGAAAGGGATAGGAGTTGATGAATGTAGATTTCCTGAGTTCCATTCCAGTGCCTTCAGTCTCTGTTCCTCATGCCTTTAAAACCTGATTGGACTAAAATATATATTGTGCAAATGGAGATGAAACCTGTGCAATAAAACCTAGAATTCTCTTCCAAAGTGTGAATACAAGTGGCCTGTGGCACATTATTTTCATATTTAGAAGTATCTCAGGGAAGGCCAGTCTCAGGCTGAACTGTAGACTGCAATCAAGTCATAGAAAACAATTAAAAAAAAAACAAGTATTTCCCAGAGCAGTTTGAATGCTGAAGTTAGAATATAAATAGTTGTCTTTCCAAAAGGACTACTAGCATTTTAATCAACTCCCAGAACTCTGCCATAATGTAAGATCAAAATAAGAATTGCAGAAATGCAACTGTGTATGTAAACTGGATGTTAGCACTAAGAGTCAGAGTGGTTTTGTTTTTTTGGTTAAAAAAAAAGAGGCATTTAGAGCTCTTTTTATTTGTCTTCTGGCTCTTGTATCTTTTAAGGGTAACATTTTTCAAGCCTACATCTGAATGAATGAGTACTGGGAACTTACTATTTTTAAAAAAGTGAGAGAAGCTGTGATTCTAGTGCATTCAGATGACTGCAGAGTCTTTGGATTTTTTTAAATACATTAAATATCATGAGACTTCCAATAAAATCATGAATTGATAACACTATCAGCAGGAAGAAGGGGAGTTGCAGCAGCCAGCTGCAGCCCCCTGGACCTTAGGGCTACAACTGTTTTTTTTTTTTTGTCAGACTTAAAGTTCCAGACCACACAGCTTTTCAAAGGCAGGCTAGGGGGGAAAAATCATATTAAAGTGCAATTATATGTTGGGGAGTCTTAATTGAAAGAAGGCAGTCAATCACTTCTGAAGGTGTGGTTGCTCCTTTTTCTGGCAATATAGTGTTCTGCCCTACCCCCGAACACTTTTCCACAACATAACTTACTCCTATCAAGTTGACAGAAATGAGCCATGTTTGTTTGGATGCTATATTCTAAAAAAAATCTTTATTCACACACCTAAGAGCTGACATGAAAGTAAGAGGATATGATGGTTTAGTGGGACTAGAATGCAGGACAGCAGGGGTGCTGGAATAATATTTATAGTGGCGGTGCTGGTGATGGAAGCCATGTATTTGGTGGGTTGTTACTACTTCAGGCTAGAGGGTGCAGCAGTATCCCTAGTTCCAGCACCACTGCAAGACAATGATCTATTTTTTTCTGTCAGCTATTGTGATGACAAAAAAACCGCATGCTGGAAGGGTTTCACTCCTACTTATTCAATTGCCTTCTAAGCCTTTGGTTGCTGATGCTTATTACCTAACAAAAGATTAACATTACTTCTGGTATATTCAGCATTATTATGTTAGTTGTTGGTAAGAGTTGATGATAAAGCAGAAAAGTGTGAATAGATTTTCATAGTCTAAGCTGACCATATGTTAAGAGAAACAAAGAATTATTTTAATGGCAAAGTCAGCAGATATGACATTGTAGTCAAGGAGTAAAGGTGTTTATGCACTATCAAGCTGTCATTTTGACAAAGTGAATTTTTCTACCAGAGAGACACTTAAATGTCATGGTAAGGAAATACATGAAACGCCCATAATGTACTATAAGTTGTTTTGCATAATGGCATTTTCAAACGAAGGCACCTAAAAGACCAATCAGAATTTACAGGGACACTGAGTTCTTTGTATGAGTCTAGAGGATGGCAGGGAAAAAATGTTATAATTCAGATGTATTACATGCCTGAGTGCTCTGCAAGGACGAGGCCCACACACACAGTGAGTTATTTGGCTTTAATGAAGGCAAAGTGACATATCTGCAATGGGGACCCTGGGCGTTGCTGTCACTTAGGCGGGGAACCCAGCACCGAAGCTCAGCTCGGCCTGGGTTGGAGTCCAAAGGCGGACTGGGAGCATACAGCTATATATACACAATACAAAAGCAACTAATACATATGCAAAAAGGGACTTCCCACAGGCTATGTCCGCCCTTTGGCCTAAGGCCATACAAACTGGTTTCAACCAGTTAAAAGCAAGTTATAACTGGCATGCTGTGTCCTACAATGACCAGCCACTTAGCAAGCAGGGGCTTTTCACAAGGCCGCCGAGAAAGCGGAGACACCCTAGCTAGGCCGTGACACAGTCTTCCATAGTCCCCTACCAGATGAAAGATATTTAAACCTGGAGGACAGCCTTTATTATCCAAGTTAGGGTTTGTAGTACTCTGAGGGAGGGGGGTGTTAACTGATGACTCAGATATTTTCAGCCCCCGGTAATAGGACTCATTTATATTTTATGTGTAAGACTCTATTAGTTGCCTTTGAAGAATAATGACAAATAGCTTATTTTACATAAAACCTCTCTGTAAAAAGCATAGCAATGTTTTGATATTTATGATGGAAATACAATTCATATACAGTAGTAACACAATTCCCATTTCCTTTATTATTTAGCTATTAATTCTTTAAATCCCTCTAAAGAACAAAATTGTTCATGAACACGTGCACACAAATCCAATACTGCTATAGATCATAGTCAAACTTTTTTTTAATTAAAAACAAGGATACAGAACACATCTGGTAGGAAACAGTGACCAAAGGCAAGAAACAAAAGAATAATGGCCTAGACAGTAAAAGATACCACCTGCTTATGACTTCTGCCTTATTCTTGAAAAATAACCATAGTAGGTGCCAATCTGTCTAAAATGTGCCAGGTGCTTTTGATAACTGGAGGCAATAGAAACAGTTAAACATAGGAACCACAGTTTTAATGTAAGTATTTTTTTTATCTGCACATATGAAAACGTTAGGTGCATAATGAGTGGTGGCCTAAGGGCAGGGTGGGAGTGCTGAGAAGGTATAGATATCTCTGAAAGGGCACTCACTGCATAAGTTTCCTACTGTGAAGATTCTTCTTAAAAGAAAAGGGTCCTCTGAAAATATATTAGCCTTCAAATTTGCATAAACTTTCATTTATTTGCATAAATACAAGGCTTAAACCATTAGAAACAATTCTTCTGTAAAAGTCTATGCCGGAAATGGTATATATTAATGGGGCACTGACAGAGGGTGTGTGATTTATTATTATTTCTATATTCATTATTTGTATTGTAGTAACATCTAAGAGCCCCAGTCATGGGCCATGGCCCAATTGTGCTAGGAATTATACAAAGACCAAAAAAACAGTCCCTGACCCAAAGAATTTTCAGTCAAGCATTGCACCCAGACCCAACTGGCTGGATTGTTCTGCAGACCGTGCAAACAAATGGCAAGAGATAATCCCAGGCCCTAAGAGTTTACCGTCCAAACAAACAATGGGTAGGAGAGGAAACAGAATGGAAATGACTTGCCCAAGGTCATATACCAGGTCAGTGGCAGAGCTAGGAATGATCTCCTACTCCAGTACCCTATCCACCAGCTCATGCTATCTTATAGGACAAATATTGCTTATGTTCTTTTCATTATAACACATTCTAAGAAGATGTGGGCATAGGACAGGCATGCCCATTAATAACATCCCTGTGAAATTATTTTCATGCTATAGTATGATCATTTTGGCAGAGAAACACTGCCTCGAGCTGTACAATACACAACTACCACTGTTCTTGCCATGAATTTCATAGTCGGAGACCTTTATCTCCTACTCTTTCTTCCTGCATAATACTGGCTATTGAATTTCACCCAATGATTCCTGCAACTAGCCTAGCAGCATGTAGTTGAAATATAATATGTTTTAGAAATGGGACCTCTATCCTAGATGGGGCTAGAACCCACTATTCTTGGTGTAAGATGCTTATAGCTTGGCCATTAGACCTATGGGACAGTGCAAGAGTTAATCAAACTTCTTACAGACTAAAGAAATGAATCTCCACACTTTTGGATGTTGCACAGATATAAATTTGTTTGAGTTGAATGTGGACTTAATTTGTGTTATGGGACACACACAAAGTGGTGTAAAATAGAACATATGGCACTTGCTTATTCATTAAAGCATCTACAAATTCCTTCAGTGTCTTGCTTATTTTTGTCCATGAAAGGCAATTTCATCCTGAAAATGAGTTTGGTAAAATAAAATCTCCTCAAGCACAAATAATGTTAAACTAAATCTGAGTGCAATTTGATTAACACTTGTCAGATGGGGAAATGGAAAAGAGAAAAAAAAACCTGTTCATTTGGGGGAAATACTAAACATATGAACAATGAGACAATTCCAGTAAATTACTGGCCTGGTTAATTCATAGTGAAGAGGTCTCGTGGGTAATTGTTCAAATTGAAAATGTTGACAGCTTATTATTGAAGTCTCCAAAGGATGCTGATGCAGACTTGAGGAATTTTAGCTTGAGCTGAATGACTCTCTGGAGTTGGGGAAGGGAAGAATGCCAATGTTCATGCTACAGGATCTTCACTTTTGCAAAGAAACACTGCACCATTGAATTATAAGAATGCAAGGAAGAAGCCCTCTGGTAGGAGAGTTTAATTTAGAAAAAGTTATGTTAGCATTAGCCTGAGATCCAACAAGGCTTTAAGAGTAAGCAGCTGACTGCTAGAAATCTCTAAAAGTTATTAAAAATGTTAGCCTGCTGGGGGTGTACTTATCTGACTCACTCCATTAGGTATATGGCTAAGAACAATGATGTGTGGTTAATTTCCTAACATAGATTTATCTTAGTCATTCAGAAAGTGTACCCTCTGAATAGTAGCAGGTGGTGGAAGCCAACCTGTAAGGCCCCTGGTGGAAAAATCAGAAAGAGTCTGGGTCTATGCCTAGTGCAACTTGTTGATTTTATTACTATTATTTATATTGTATCAGCACATACAAGCCCTAGTGTTGGGCCAGGATCTCCTTGTATTAAACTCTGTGTATAAAAACAGAAAGACAGTCCCTTCACCAAAGAGTTCACAGTCTAATTATAAAAGTACAAAACAGGTACAGAGAGGGAGCACAAAGAAACAATGAGATAATATTGGTCAGTATGATAAAGCAGCAGTCTAAACTTTGCCAAGTTTGTAGATGTGACGAATATAGTAACTGCATGCAATTTCTGTGGGATCGTTTTGCATTAAGAGTATCAAAGGTTTATGTATCACTGTGGGCCAGGAATTGTATGTAATTCAATATAGGGAAGGTTGACACAGCTCCTACCAGGATTAAAGTTGAATTGCTTAGGTTATAAACACCTCCAGAGAAGTTCCATCCCTTGCGATGCTTGCGTATACTGGTTCATACTGGCTCTTCCAGAAACCAAAAATCAAAGAAGAGGGCTTTTGATTTTTTTTTTTAAACATTTGATTTAAACAGACTTGGTATGTTCTTTCTGATCCAGCAAAGGGACAGGACTGGAGCCTGCACCCCTGAGCCTCCCCCTATGCCCCAAGCTCCTGCCCCAGCCCTGATCCCTCTCCCACCCTCCAAACCCCTCGATCCCAGCCCAGAGCAACTAGAGAATATTTAAACTTTCTAAAGTTTATGATTAACATGGCCATTTAGGGAATTATTCTACAATCATTTTACATTCTATTTATCTGTTTCCTTGCATCTCATTCATATTATTTTTCTTTGTAGTAGGTTTTATTGCTTTTCCTTTTCAAATTACTCACTGAAGGAAGAGGGGGAGAAATTTTTTAAATAAAATTATTCCTAGTTCAGCTGTATTGGCCTTAACAAGAGGTGTTTGTGGTCAAAAGAACCCATTTAAGATTTAAAATCTGTGAATTCTGTAATCCTCAGAACAAAAAGTTGCTAAATTAATATGTTTTTATATCAATAAATTTCGATATGACAACTAAATCCCTTCCATAATGGGGATGCAGTTGATCGTCAGAGATTTACATCTGTCTCTTGAGCTTTGTCTAGTCAGGAGAAAAAACAATTCAAATAAAAACACTTGCAAATAGCTTCAATTTCCTATTCTTTTTACTCCTGCCAAACAGCTTTATTATCTAGGAAGACAATTAGCGGAAGGAAAAAATAGTTAATGGAAATATATCCAGCACTGAAGACCAGCATTTCTTATGTACTTGAGTTACAGATTGACCAGATTTCAGGGGCTCTTAGAAACAGATTAAGATTTACTGTTTTTTTTCCCTTCTAAAGTTATTCAGTCCACTGGAAAGTAATCTCCCAAAAAGATCAATATTCTCCTTCATTGCTGATTGAGTTAGCCTTCTAAACACAAACAGGAGGAAATAAAAAACACACACAGATAGCAAAACTAATCAAGCCATAAACGATCCAGCATGTCCATTAAGATGTATTGAATTTCCATCTATTTACATTTATGGGTAAGTACTTGTTGGAAACTGGAAATTCTTATACAATGGTGACACTTCTTAATATACTCTACACAGCCA
Source organism: Chelonoidis abingdonii (assembly GCF_003597395.2). NCBI lineage: Eukaryota > Metazoa > Chordata > Testudines > Testudinidae > Chelonoidis > Chelonoidis abingdonii. The sequence continues at coordinate 47,535,543 of NC_133775.1, read as the reverse complement.
TAAGATAATGCAGTCAGTCTTTCATGCTGCTGCATGAAGTCTTAAATCTAGATGGCATTGTTCATTGTGAAAATACAATTGTATGACATATGGTGTTGACCAAGGTGCTTGTTCATGTGTTAAACAACACGAGTTGTTCATAAGTGTTAAACAACAAGTAAGTAAAAGGCATACACGAGATCTGAGTTGCCAGGGGAAAAAGTGCATTGTCTAGCAGTCATGTAATAGTTATATATGTATGTCTCTCCCCACATACATTTATGTGAGTAGTCATACTAGCAAACAGACTTTTAAATGAATTCTGAAGAGTTGTAGTGGATGAATTTATGCATCTTTTCAGTTATTCTGTCCTTAATACCAATTTCATATCAAATAAAACTTCTGTCATGGTTATGCATTCCATAAGTAGAGATGACTTCTCTTTTCCACCTCTGTTATCCCATAGCCTTAAAACCCAAATTCATCAAGAAATCTTTATTATCATATGGTTAAAATTAGGCACGCTTTTAAATTTCTTGCTAAATTGGGGAGAAAAGCATAATCTATACTCTTTTTTTTTTTTTTTTAAATTGGGTTTTACCACGTGTTCTCATTGTACTCGTATATGGAGCAGCATGGTAAAACCTGAAATCCTGATTCCAATGAATACATTGTATTCTGCTCTACTTTTATCCTATGAGAGCCAGGTTTTTATGCATTATGTAATAAAGAAATCTTTTAACAAGAATGATGGTACATCATTTTAGCTCAATTGCCTTCAATTTGTTCTTAAATTGTGAATCTTCATTTATCTTGGATTATTTATTACAGTAATTTTCAGATAGTATCTCCAATTACATCTTTCTTTAGTTTTTAACTAAATAAGTTTTCATATCTGCCATCTTGAGGTTGTCACCTTTCCACATGAGATAATTCTATTGCTACATAAACTTAACAACTTTGAATTTAATATAGATTGTAGGTAGGTTACTAAGGGCAGGAAGCTAGATCCAGATTTTCAAGTGTCTAGTCATTTTTGGGTGCCCAGCCTGAAATGCCTTTAGGTGCATGATTTTCAGAAATGACTATCTTCTGCAAAAACAAGTCCCTTTATAGTGTCTCAGAAATGAAGCATCCCAAATCACTAGTCATTCTTGGAAATGTTGGCCTTTTGTCTTTTTAAAATATTTTTGTAATGCACTGTGTACACACATTGTACTATGTACATAAGTAAAGAAGAACAATCCATTAAATAATGATAGATTATCATGCCCTGTGGAGATCATGCATAGCTTGCTCTTGAAGTTGTAGGTCAAAAAGAAAACAAGAACAGAAACTGGGGCTCCTTATTGGCTTCACTGTGCAAGGTGACAAGCATTTTTTGAAGGCTCTGCTAATGTAAGAAAGCTTGGCTTAGCAAACACTGAACAACTCTGGGAGAACTTTTTGAACTCAATGGGAATTACAAGGTGCTCTGCGCCTTGCAGGATCAAGCTCTAGTGGATTAATACCTATGAATATTTGTGTTCCATAAACCTGTTGCAGAAGTGGTTGCAAGTGATAAGATACTTCTTATTTATATCACTTATAATGTTTTTCTACTGAGGCTGTGTCTGTTTGCCTAAACCTGGTTGCTATTCAAGGTCCAAAAATTCAGAATAGAGTACTGTCAACTAACAACCCTATTGAGCAAATTACCACAGTATGTGATCAACTTCCCTAAGGCTACGTCTTTACTACCTGCCGTATCGGCAGGTAGCAATCGATTGCTCGGGGATCGATATATCGTGTCTCATCTAGATGCGATATATCAATCCTGGAACGCGCTTATATCGATTCCAGAACTCCATCAACCCTAACGAAGTTGCGGAGTCAACATGGGGAGCCGTGGACATTGATCCCGCGCTGTGAGGATGGTGAGTAATTTGATCTTGGATACTTCAACTTCAACTATGTTATTCACGTAGCTGAAGTTGCATATCTGAGATCGATTTTCCCCCGTAGTGTAGACCAGCCCAAAGTCGCATTGTCTTTAAGCTTGTGCTTAGGTACTTTGCTGAATGGGGATTGGCTTACACACATTCATTGCTGTATCAATGCCTACATTAAGAAGAGGGAACATGTGGGTATTTATTTTAATTGACCTACTCACATGACTGAAGTAATGAGGGTTGTATTAGTACAAGTGGTAAGATAGCTTCATTATTAGGGAACACGTCATGTCCTGTGATTGTTAGGTGTTGAATGGACTCCCTTTATGTTCCATCAGATAGTGGTTTGGTTCGACTCCTATAATGAATTAACCTGGCAATTTACAGGGGTTTCACTTAAATATTTTATACTGGTTTGAGAGATATTACTAGTTAGGGCTGTTGTATTAAATAGGCTACAGATGTTTAATATAACCCACTCACTATTCAACATTAAACAGTGTTAAATAAGGTCCTGGAATGGTTTATAGAGAAGTCAGCCTGCCTAGTACCATGGCAAACACATCATTAAAAATCTTAAACCTTTCGTTAAAGATACAAAGAGGGGGAAAATGGCTAAAGCATTTGAAATGTAAACTATTAAATATGGCTTTCATTTTAACAAAATCCTTTTTTTCCTTTCCCTTTAGCTGTAGACGGTATTTAATTATTTGTCCTCTTTTTGACAGTATTACATGGTAACTCTCCTTTTGGGGGGAAAAAAAGAGAAGTTAGTGAAGATGGGCCAGAGATGTTGCTGCTGCTGTTAAAGTCTAGTCTTAGAAAGAAAGCCACCTTGTTTGACAGTTTCTTACATGGTAACTGTCATAGCAAGGTGGTGGATGGGATTCAGCTGGATCTGGTAGAGGTGGCAATGCTATCTGAGTCATTATCCCTCCCTGGCCCCTTTCTGACCAGGACACCTCTCTGGATCAGGATGTTGAAAGTCCAGGGTCCTAAGTGGCAGCCATGATGGTGAAGCTTGCTCCAGTAACCTCTATCTATTCTTTCTGTCTGTTTTCTTTGTTCTTTTGAACTCCCCCACTTCTTTAGGGACCCCAAAAGAGTTATTCAGTCTCCCTTTCATACCTTTTCCATAATCACTTGTTATAGGCTATTTTAACATGTTATGAACTTCAACATAATGTTTACAATTGAGCTCACAATTTAGGTTAATTTGTAGGCTCAATTATCACAAATGTATCACAGATGTATTAGGGTACGTCTATTCTGATTTTAAAAAAACCAGTTTTGTAAAACAGATTGTATAAAGTCGAGTGCACGCGGCCACACTAAGCACATTAATTCAGCGGTGTGCGTCCATGTACCAAGGCTAGCATCGATTTCTGAAGCGTTGCACTGTGGGTAGCTATCCAGTAGCTATCCCATAGTTCCTGCAGTCTCGCCCGCCCATTGGAATTCTGGGTTGAGATCCCAATGAATGATGGTGCAAAAACAGTGTCGCGGGTGACTCTGGGTAAATGTCGTCACTCAATCCTTCCTCCGTGAAAGCAACGGCAGACAATCATTCTGCACCCTTTTTCCCTGCATTGCCCTGGCAGACACTATAGCATGGCAACCATGGAGCCTGTTTTGCCTTTTGTCACTGTCACCATATGTGTACTGGATGCTGCTGACAGAGGCGGTACTGCAGTGCTGCACAGCAGCGTTCATTTGCCTTTGCACCCTCTGCCATTGTAAACTGGCAATGAGATGACAGTTATTAATCATTTTGTACCGTTTGCAATTGGAAAGTGGCGAAGATGGTTATCAATCCTTTTGTACCATCTGCTGCTGTCATGGGTGCTCTTGGCTGGCCTCTCTGAGGTCTCCCCGGTCATTCCCTTCTTTATGTTTTGTCTAAAAATAGTCAGTCCTGCCTAGATTATGGGGCAAGTCTACTAGAGAGCCAGAGAGCACAGCCACTCCGGGTCAGAGCCCCAGAGATCCTGCAGAAATGATAAGCTGCATGCCATTCTAGGGAATGCCCCTGCAACAACCTCCCCCATTGCTTCCCTCCTCCCACACCCCTACTGGGCTACCATGGCAATCGTCCTCATTTGTGTGATAAGTATAGAAGCAGGAATAAGAAACACTGACTTTTAGTGAGATAAAATGAGGGGAGAGGCAGCCTCCAGCTGCTATGATATCCAGGAGTACAAATCTTTTCTTTAAGACAGGAAGGGTGGGGGGTTGCTGGAACTCAGGCTCCAGCTGCTATGATGAGGATGGTTACCTATCATTTTGCACTGTCTGCCAGGAATGACAGGGAGTCATTCCCATTTTACCCAGGAGCCCTGGGCGACCTCACCAAAGGCAGCCAGGACACTCATGGGATGATAAGGTTTTCCACCATTTTATGTACATCTGCCATCAGGAAAGAAGGTGGAGGGGATGCTGTCTGTTCAAGCCGCAGCACTGCGTCTAACAGCAGTATGCATAGACATACGATGACACTGAAAAAAAATGGGCAAAGAAATGATTTTTTTTTCCTTTTCTTTCACTGACGGGAGGGGTGGTAAATTGATGAGATATCTCTGAACCACCCGGGACAATATTTTGACCCTACAGACACTGGGAGCTCAGCCAAGAATGCAAATGCTTTTTTGGGAGACTTGCGAGGACTGGTGGATAGCTGGAGTCCTCAGTCCCCCCTCCTCTCCCCATTGAGCATCCATTTGATTCTTGGCATTCTGTTACACTTCTCACGCGCACTGTGTGAGTCCCTGCTGTGGGCTCTGTCTATTATAGCCTGGAGATTTTTTCAATGCTTTGTCATTTGTCTTCTGTAAGGAGCTCTGATAGAACAGATTTGTCTCCGCATATAGCGATCAGATCCAGTATCTCCTTACGGCCTGCTGGAGCTCTTTTTGGATTTGGGACTGCATCGCCACCAGGCTGATCAAAGCTCCCTGCTGGGCACGGAAATGACAATTCAAAAGTTCAATGGGGCTTTTCCTGTCTACCTGGCCAGTGCATCTGAGTTCAGATTGCTTTCCAGAGCAGTCACAATGGTGCACTGTGGGATTTTGCCCGGAGGCCAATACCGTCAATTTTGCAGCCACACTAACCCTAATCCGACATGGCAATACCGATTTCAGCGCTACTCCTCTTGTCGGGGAGGAGTACAGAAACTGGTTTAAAGAGCCCTTTATATCAATATAAAGGGCCTCGTTGTGTGGACGGGTGCAGGGTTAAATCGGTTTCATGCTGCTTAATTCGGTATAAATGCATAGTGTAGACCAGGCCTTAGTTAACAGCATACAAAAAGAGGCATTTGAGCAACACAAATGAGGGCTAGATCTTAAGCTGGTGAAAATGAGTATAAATCTACAATCCATATAATTTCTGTTCATCAGAAACCTAGCCAAAGTTCTGCAAATTTCCTTTCCTCTCCATTCCAGTGCAATATATACATTCAAACTTTTGGTACAAAGTAATTTGTTCTGGTGGAAGTTTCTTTTCATCTCTGGTGAAATTAACAAACAGTACAGTGTGAAAGGTGAATTTGCTCAACTCTTTAGAAACCTGTCAAAAAGGCAGTCTTGCTCTATTCATGATATTTGAACAGTTCTATGTCCCTGTTTTGCAGCAAACTTCAAAGAATACTCATAATTTAAAAAAACCACCAAGAACCGCTCGACATATTGCCAATGCAAAGCTTTGTTCCACAAAATGGAGATAGGTACAAGGTAGTTTGTTCACCTGATATTGCGTAACATTTGAAACAGCCCCTGGCATTTCATGGCAAACAATGATAAACATTCTAATTAGAGAGAATTGATCTTTTTTAGTAATGTTGGAGTTATCTCAATTCCTCCCTCTCAGCCCTTATTTTTGAAAAAATATTAAGGATGTTATCCTCAACACAGGATTTTTGTTGGTTAACAACTTATTTTTGCTTATTTCTTTCTTTAACTCAACCTTAGGTGGGTAAGACATTTCTTTATATCGCAAAGTGGAAGTGAATAGGTTTCTAACTCTATTGTCAATCCCTCTGAGAATCACTATCAGAAGGTAGTCAGATAAATGAACATTTATTATTGTACGGTTGACCCTAAAATTGAAGCATGTCACTTCTCAGATACAAGAGTTTGAGAAATGAGAGGCTTTTGAAGTTCCTCAACTCTGGCCTCACAGACAAAACTACTCCTATCAAGAGTGCAAGCAATTGGAGCAAAAATGGTCTTTTTCTTTGTCAGTAAAGAGCCGAGTACAATGGCACCTGGATCCATAACTAGGGCTCTTTGGAACTATGATAATACAACGATTATGAAAAGTGCTTCTGTCAAGCCACTAGACCAATTAATGCAGAATGGGTTTTGTTATAATTCACCTCACATCTTTCACAACAGGCACAATTTTAAAGAGCCCTCAGTCCAGCATCTAATATTGTGCCCATAATTTTGCATGTTTGCTTACACAGTTATTTTGAATATACAAGTCTGAATGTACATATTTGCAAAAAGTTGGAAGAGAAAAACTAGCACAAGAGACTAGACTTAGACCCTGATCCAGCTAACTACCTAAGCAGATGATAAACTTCTAGCATATGAATAGTTATATTAGCCAATGGGACTATTCACGGCAGTAAAGTTAAGCACATGCTGAAGTGTGTTGATGCATTGGAACTGTACTGTATTTCATGCATTAGTTCTAATCTGAATTCTTAACATATCCTTCACAGTTTCTCTCCAACACCACCTTCACTTTCTTTCCTCCTGAATATGCCAATGTTGGCACATTACTGTGTTCATTCCCTTTTTTACTGCCTATTAATGTATAGTGAAATATCCTAGATTATAGGGCCTAACTCAAAACTCATTGAAGCCAGTAAGAGTCTTTCCATTGACTGTGATTGACTTTAGATCAGACTTATATAAAGTACAAGCCACTTCAGAGAATCACTTGCAAGACCTTAGTTCCTCCTGTGATTCTGACCCATTGGGCAGTGCAGTTGCTTCAGTGATTATGGCTGCTCACTAGTTGTGGTACATCTTCCCAGGTGATACCAGCACATGCAATATCCTCTGTCACTGTCTTCTGCCAGTTCTTCTTTGACCTTTCTTGCTTCCTCTTTCCTCTCTCAGGAACCCAAAGGCAATTCTTGCCAGGATGTTTCCAAACTTCCATACAGTGTACATGTTCCAGCCACCTGAGCCTTGCATCTTAGAAAATACCATTTCCTGCTCTGTCAGGTCCCTTACTACATGGTTGATAGTCACATTTAGTGTTGATCTCCATTCAAGCTTGTGAAACTTCTTGGGTTGGAAAAGAATGTCTTCTATCTTTAGGGTGTTTGTGCCAGAAAGATTCAAAAGCTATTCACTATTATCAGTTCAGATGCTTTCTGCTGCTGTGCCCATGACTTTTCCCCACCCAGAAGGGTTGTTGCCAATTTGTTGCCTATCATCTAGTCAATGTCACGGTTAGGTCATCCAATACTTGCCTAAAAGAACAAAAAAAATAGTCCTAATGGTATTGCAACCATATACTTTTCTATATAATCTGTTCAATTTTTGAACAGATACATCATCCTCTTGATCACGTAAATATTGATAGCTTATGTATATTTATGCAAATAGATATATTGTCATATATTCATATGTGTTATTCTTTTTTACTGTGTCCTTTAAATACTAGTGTGGATGTGTGTAGCTAGTGATACATACACACTTATACTGTAAAGGACTTTGATAGGGAAAATAATAATATAATCTAAATAATAAACAATGAGTTTCACCTAATCTTGCCATAACACTGTACTTACTATCTGCATTTTAAATCAACATACAATTTCTAGTGGTCCTACAGTAACTTCAGTTTATTAGTATAAAATAATTTTGTTAAATACCTTCCAAGCTAGAACCAGGAACAAATTTCTTTCATTCAAGAGGAAAATATGACTGTTTCTATACATCTTTTTTTCTGTGGATGTTTTGACCAGCCCACTCTGAGTACAGCAACTTATGAATAGCATTCTTTCAGACTAGTAAATATGGGGTTTTGTATTTTCAGCCAGCAAGAAATTAATCTACTAAAACTCCTCTAAGACAATGTAATTGAGCCAGTATACTCATTCCTCTATTCTGCTGTTACTGTGTCTTCCATGTAATTGAATTAGGGAATTAATGTAGTACTTTGCCTACAATTAGGAGACAGGTAGAGTAGAAATCATTGACTATGTGCAAGACCCCAAATATTGCATAGCTACAGAATTTCCTATGGATTCACTGCCTCCTATGGAACTGTGCTCCAAAATCTCAACTTTGTCTTTTAAAATCATGTTTTTAGCTCCTTTAGTTACAGAGATGCACTGAATTAACATTTTCAAGTTCTCTGTGTAGCCACTCTAAGTCAATGGGAGAGAGAGCTCCCATCCGCTTAATTACTCCACCCCCAGCCTCCCTGTGAGCAGTAGTAGCTATGTCAACAGGAGAAGTGAAACATGTTCACCCTGGGAGATAAGATGTTTTGTTTCTTAGCACTTTCCTTTGTGAATTCATTCAAGAACGTAGTGATTATCTGGTTTCACCCACATAGTTGTTGATGCACTGGGTGAGGTAAACCACACATTGTGTAGGAATGTGTAGAATACATGAATCTGGAAAGGTGTATATCAGTGGGTTGCCAACTCTTTTACTGGTGACCCCTTTTACATAGCAAGTCTCTGAGTGCGACCCCCCCCCCTCAAATGAAAAACACTTTTTTTATATATATATCTTTAACACCATTATCAATGCTGGAGGCAAAGTGTGGTTTGGGGTGGTGGTTGACAGCTCGCAACCCCTCCCCCCCCAAGAAATAACTTCGTTACCCCCTGAGGGGTCCCAACCCCCAGTCTGAGAACTCCTAGTGTAGATCATTGTAGCAATGTAGATAAGGCTACAGGTTTTGCATCTGTCTGGCAGGATCTGGTGCCACTTTGAATTGGTATGTCCTATGTTCTGGTCTGCGGGGAGCTTGCTACTGATAAGCTTGGAGGGGGTGGGGGGGTGTTTGAATGCCAGGAATGGGGGTTCAGGAATGATTTCTTTCAGGAGCAGGGTCTCCCTCAAGTTTGGGTTGTAGTCTGATGACAGCCCATATTGTTACCCGGGGTTCTGTCAACGCAAAGCTCTTGGTAACTTTTACTCTGTGCAAGGTTGTGTCAGGATATAAATTAGGGGAGACATGGCCATCCAACCAATAGATGGCTGGCACAAACCAGACAACATAAGTGCTTTCACTTAAAGCTAAAGCTTTATTTAGCCTCAAACACTTACACACATCCGCAACAGGTTAGTAAAACACCCCCAGCCCTTGATAATTACCAAAGCTGAGTGTGGCTCTCGAGTGACACAGCGGCAGGCTTCTGGTGACCAAATCTTCTGTCTGCTGGTGGTGACCGCAAGATGTATCCAAAAGAGTCCAACTACCTCAAACTTTTCCTCCTTATTTATACATCAGTAATAGAATGACATGTCCCTTAAAGAAAACTTGCTAAGTAAGCAGTTTCAATGGTCAAGCAAGAGGTTCCTTCTGATTATTGATTAACCAGGTATGGGTTTTTCCAGAGTTTGCAGCTTGAGACCCCAGTAGACATTTCTGGGACACATCCTGCTCTTCTAAAATGCACGTATCAGCAATTTCAACACAACTCTTATCAGGAAGGACACGGAGTCAAGCTGCCCTTTCTGTGGCACCCGGCCCCCGCACCCCTCCTGTCTTGGTCAAGCTGCATGGCCACTTTACAGCCTGATGACTAGGCTGCTTTTAGCAGTAAGCAATAGTGGTTTCAAGTACTTTACTGGTTTGACACAATCTCCCTGGACAATATGGGTTCAGTGTGGGGTGGCAGTTGATAACTAGAGGGGTGTACTGTCGGAACTGAGGCCTAGTCTGTGTAACTGCTTTTCCTTTAGGGTTTCCAGCAAGGGGGAAGAGGAAGCAACACCTTTCCATTCTCATTCATCAATGGTAAAAGAATTGAGTCCTCAGAGAACAGAAACAATTGTTTAACACAGAAAAGGCAAAATACTATGCTAAGCCCCTAACCGGAGAGATGAAAAACTGTGTGGTTTAGGGAAGTGGAAAAAAAAACCCCAACCAAACAAAAACAAAAAATCTTCCAAAAATAAAAAAGAACCCTTGTATTAAACTGCAAATATTCCCTTTTGCTTTGATTTTTGTGTTGCTGTTGAAGGGAAAAACTTTTTGATTTGGCTGGAGGAACACATTACTCTACCACCCCGTGGAAGGGAATCTTTAGGAAACTGAGACATGGACCTCACATCAGAGAGGTAAGCTCCATTCTCACACATAGAGAAAAGAAATTTTGGATCTGGATCTGGTCTAGGATTCAAAACATAGGACACTAGCTTGAGAGACATCTCTAATGTGAATGGATTTGGAAAACCAACCAAAAGCCATGTGCATCTTGGGATGTGTTTGACACTAGCAGAGGGGATGTTTTGTTTATACCCCAGACTTTGGAAACTGATCGGGTGCTGGCATGTTACTCCCAGAAATGTCACCCTTAATGTTGCATTGCCAAAAGTGTGAATTGACTATATGATGGCCTACTCAAGGGAGTGCCAACTTCTGGCATTGGTTCCTCCTGGGAGTTTTGTCCAATAGTGCCCTTTAGGCATAACCACTTGTTGGTATTTTGTTTAGTATACTGGCAATGACACCTACCTTCAGTTTGGTCCAACTCTAACAAGAATAAACAAAAGTGTATGGCACAAGCCATGAGGTTTTGTCAGAGGAACATTCTGCATCTGTGTTAATTCCTTTTAAGCAATGGATATTTTTTCTCCAAGACCTTTCATGGATTTTTGCACAGAAGTTGTCAGATATTACATATGCAAGTAAGTTTGTTGTTTTCACAGCAGTTATTTCAAGCATAATTCATTTGGATATCTTCCTAAAATATACTTGTTAATTCTTGGGGATTTAAAAACACAAAAAAACCCACCAAACCTTTGAAGACAGATATCATGTTTCATTGAGTCTCCTAGCAGGAACAACACTTCCAAATTAATTGAAAATGAACTCCTGAAATCACTGTAACAGTTCTACCAATTAAAATATGTCCTGATTGGAAAGTTGGGTGCCATTGAATCATTTTTACAGTACTTTGCAAACTTATTAAATTAACTTTTAATTAAGCCAATTAATATCAAACCACTTTATATCACAGACAAATGCAAATTTACTTCAAAGAGTTCATGCTGAATGTGAAAACATTAACATTTAAATAAAGAGATGCCATTTGGTTTGGCAGAAATTGGAATACTCTCAGACATAAGGCCTTCTGCTTGCAGCTTCAGAATTTTAAAGTCCAGTACAGTTTGAAGGGAGAAAAGGACTTATAAATAAGGATTTACACTTTGACTATTCAAGCTTCCCACTACATATTAAATGTTAAGAATGAGGGGACAAGACAACTGGGTACTTTACACTGTATGCCACTAATTGTGACTGGAAGGAGAATAGGAAACTATGGAAACTTGATTCATTTTTTATTTTCTTAGAGCCTCACTGTGTTTCTTTTCGTGTATGTTTGGAAGGGAAGGGGAAAGGAGTAGCCAGGGTGGTGAAAGACTTGCTCTGAAAGATGTTCTGTCTATTGTGGAGAATTTCATGTCTTTTATTGATTACTTTTAAATTCTGGGATGTTCTCATATGGCATGACTATGACCGCAGACAAATAAAGATGGGTTCATGTTGCAAAGGTCAAATTCAGACTTTGAACACCTTCCAAAATTCATGGCAGCCAGGAGGATCCAGGGTTTTGTTTAGGATTAAAAAATAAACAAATACTAATTTCAAACAGAGCAATGCAACATCCACTCTAGTGTCTCCTCAAATCCAAGTGATTTTTTTATGTGAATGGAAAGTAGTGGTGTGGCTTCAGAGAACAGGAAAGTTCTAAATAAGGAGAGGAAAAATGATTAGTAAAATGCAGTCAAACATCTGCCAAATAATGACTTCTGGAAACCCAAATGCAGCAGAATCCACTTAAACCTAACAGATGGATCTGGTGTGAGAGATTGTTGAGAGATACTAAGCAAAGAGGTTTTGCCCCATCTGCTCAGACAAACAGAAATGGTGCTGTAGTACAGTGGATAGTCTGGCTTGGACATCTCTTTAAAAGATAATGTCCACTTTTCACCCATATGCTTATGTTCCATGTTTGAGGGCTTAAGTGAGAAATACCTCTTGTGTTAACACTTTGGGCAAGGCTGAATTTCACTAATCCAGCACACAACCCAGACATATTGCTTTATTTCATCTCTCTCTCCAGATTTCTTGGGGTGGTATAGGGTAACATAGCTTTTTTCAATTTGCATATTCCTCTGTTGGTGTAGGCAACTTCTCCTAGAGGACACAGGCTGGAATGGTAGGGCAATTAGGTTAAAAGTGCTCAATAAGGCCCTGATTCTTTCCACTTAAGTCAATGGCAAAATTCTTATCGACTTAGTTCAGGATCAGACACAGAGGTCTGGGTGAGAGCTAGCCTACCTGAGCTAGCTTGAATCCATAGGCATCAATGGCAGCGAAGACGGTACAGACTTAAGTGTGGATAGCATAAGCCCTGCATTGACCCAGGGTACATACTGGGGTCACTAGCCTGCTTTGAAGCCCATGCTGCTATGCCTTCACTGCTATCAATCTCTGCACTGGCTGGATTCAAGTTAGTAGGCTAGTCTATGCATTGCTTTTTCAGGGTAGACATGCATTGTTTTTTGGTGCAGATCACTAAGTTTTCATTCCTAGTGAATTGTCTTTCTAAACCCAGTACATTTATCTGTCAGGGAGATATAAGCATGCACTGCAGATTAATGCTTGTCCTGCCCATAGTCAGGGGTCGACCAAACAGTTGATTTCATTCCTTGCAACTCTTCAGCATGCCTTGGTAGAACAAGAAGCCTCATTCTCACTGTAAACACAAGTGCTTCATTTTAATTTCAGTGTGTGATAGTGTCTAACAAAGTTAAAATCCTAAATTTGATTGGTAACACAGTAGTACGCTAATATTTCCTTTCTAACTACCAATTCTTCGGATGCCTAGGGGCTGCTCTGATATTTAGACTGTAAGCTCTTTAAATTAGGGACTGTATACTAGTGTGTTTGTACAGTGCCTAGGACAATGGGGCCCCATTCTTGGTTTGCCCTTACAAATTTTTGATCATGCTTAATATGTTCCTTTTATTCAGGGCCAGGTCTAGGATTTTTGCTGCCCCAAGCAAAACAATTTTTCTCCCCTCCCTTTTTTTCCATGCCCCCAGCCCCTCACCAACTCCACCCCTTCTGAAGCCCTTCCCCAAATCCTCAGCCCTGCCTTCTCCCCCAGGCGTGCAGCATTTCCCTCCTCATTGCTTCCTGGGGGCTCCCACGACCTCCCACTCTAGCTCATCTCTGCTGCACCTGCTCCCCCCGGTGTGCTGCCGCTCCACTTCTCCCCACTCCCTCTCAGGCAAGGGATGGAGGAGAAGTGGAGCAGCGGCGTATTCAGGGGAGCAGGCGGAGAAGAGGTGAGCTGGGGTGGGGGGGCTCAGGAAGTAATGGGGGATAGAGGAACCACTCCCCACTCCACCTCTGCCACCTCCCCCAAGCTCCTGCAGCTTGGCTTCTCTTCCCTCCCTCCCAGCCTTGCTGCACAAAACAGCTGTTCCGAGTGCTGCAAGCCTGGGAGGGAGGGGGGAGAAGCGGTGCAGCGACACGTTCAGGGGAGCAGGCGAAGCAGAGGTGAGCTAGGGTGGTGGGATGCAGGAATTAAGGAGAGGTAGAGGAACCGTTCCCCACTCCAGTTCACCTCCACTCCACTGCTGCCGCCTCCCTGAGCGCCCACTCAGCTTCTCCTCCCTCCCAGACTTTCTGCGCAAAACAGCTGTTTCCCGCACAGCAAGCCTGGGAGGGAGGGGGGCTGGGCACTCAGGGGAACTGGGGCGGCAAGTGGGGGCGGAGGGGGCACTTTGGGGCATGGGGAAAAAGTCAGAACCTATGTTGGCCGGCACCAGAATGCCGCCACTAGAAATGTGCCACCCCAAGCACCTGCTTCTTTTGCTGGTGCCTGGAACCAGCCCTGCTTTTATTGTTGGGTAACTCAGCTAATGCCTGGAAAATATTTGTATCCACTAATTCAATCTTTTCTATTTTGTCTTATTAATTCCTAGTAACTCCTCAATAGAAAGTTCTTGTTAAGGAAGGCTGGGACAAGTCTAAACATTCCATAGGCTACTAAGCAGGACCACTCAGTTTAGAGAAGTAGTTTAGGAAGTTTACACCTTCCTTTAACAGGCTGGTTGAGAGGGGAGAGTTGTAGTTTACTTGTCACATTCCAATGGTGTCAGTAGATTTCCTCAAAATGCAGCCAGTCTCCCCAGAGTCAAGCCTACTTTCCCATACAGAACCTACTTCTGTGGAATCAAACCACTCCAGTGACTATGTGCACTTCATATGGTTTTTTTTGAAGAATAAGTGATCCATCTGAGAAAATGGGGATGAGTGCAGAAAAGAGAAGTGTCCATTACTATTTGCATTATGATAGTGATTAGAGGCCCCAGTGAAGATGGGGTCCCATTGTGCTATGTACTATATACACACGTAGTGAGACACAGTCCCTACCATGGAGAGATTACAATTAGAGTTGGTTGGAAATCTTCTGACTATTTTTTTTAAAAATGTCAATTTGTCAAAAATGAAACATTTTTGTGAAAATGTTTCTATTTGGATTTAATTTTGATCTGGGTGGAGGAACCCCACATAATGAAGCATTCTGATGAAGTCAAAATTGAACATATGGATTTTCTGTTTCAAAATGACTTTACGTTATAGAATATAAAATTTAAAAAATTGAAATGAAATGGTCAACCTGAATGGAAATCTTTTCATATTTTTTTTTCCACAATTCCATTTCTTGGGAAATTTCCAACTTATATTTTTTTGCTTTATTCCATTTTGGGATGGAAGAAAATTTGAAATTGCAGAATTTCCCACAAAAATCTGCTTCCCACACAGCTTTACTAACAATCAAAATGCACAGTTCTAACAAAGGTAGGAGGAGAAAACAGTCACAGAGGTAAATGACCTGCTGTGTTACCTTGGACAAATCACATGCAGAGCTGGGATTTGAACCTGGGTCTCATGAATCCCACTTGAGCCTTCTTCATAAACCATGCAGTTTCCAGAGATAGATGAAGAACTTCAATAAAATAAGAATCCCATCCAAATTAAGGCTGGCTTAACACTAAAAGTGCTAGAGCGACAGAGCTACAGATATGCTGCTGTAATATTGTAGCATAAAGACATTTACTAGAACCACTTCTGTTGTTTGTAATAAATCCACCTCTTTCAGAGGTGGTACCTAGGTGTCTACACCAGGACTACAGTCCTGAGTAACATAGTTAAGCCAACCTAATCTTGTAGTGTATGCTAGCCCTAAATAAATGAACCATTTTTTGAAGGTCTGATCATGATCTGTCAGTCGCTGTTTTTCTTTCTTTCTTTTTTGCACTGCGCTGCATTTGAGACTCAGCTGGACTCAGCAGAGGCAGAAGTGCCAGTTTAATGAGATTAAAAGAAGTTCTCATGGTATTTTTGGACTGTTTAAAACAGGAGCAACAGTAAACCTTATGAGACACCGTCCTCATGAGACCAGGAGGAATGGAGAGTTCAGATAAGCTTTGAATAAGCATCAGATGTTCAGTGGATTACTGCTTATGTCTAAACTCAAACATTGAGACTTGAGGTTTACCCATGAAAAAGAAAAACGAAAGACGCCAGGAGCCTGCACAATCAAACTGTCATCAGTAATGAGGAGATTTCACAGCTCCTCTACACATTTCTTGGTACCTTAATTCTAAAAACAAAATGAACAAAGAAGAGCGTTTACTTTGGCTTAATTTAACAAGAGCTAGTGAAAAATATCAACTCATGTCCACATAAATGTCAGTCAGTGAAACAGTGAGAGAAGAAAAGGTGAACATCTGGGTAATTTAGAAGGGGAAGCAGAAGTACAGATTTTTTTTCTGCTCTTCTTGCTGTTCTCTGCACATTTTCAGCTACTGAGCATATTTGAATAGTAGTTAAACCAGCGTAAAAACAATTGTTTAAATTTTCTCCTAAATTTTCAAATATCTTCCCAAGAGCTCTGCTACAAGCATTTTACATCAGGTATTAACCATTTGACATTTTGTAGTCCAGTATTGAGCTGAATTACCTGTCAAAGGCAAGTGTTGTATGTTTTAGTTCTCATGGATAAAAGTAGCTTGTAGATACGATGTTCTCGGGACATATTTCTTTGTTTTTAACCTCTTATGAAACTAAATAATAAATAAAAGATGTTTCTCAGATTAGGCTAAAGGCAAAAGCTAGATTCCAACCTAAGTAATATCTTTTCTTTTTCTGAGGAAAGCAGCCTAAAGAGGGAATCAGTGATTTTTGGATACAGTTGTGCTGTTAACCCATTTTTCCCAGGGGAGGGTCCCTTCTTAAGTGGTAAAATAGCATTTGAACCTTCAGTTTTTATTTGTACTGCTGCTTTTCAATGCAACTATTACCTGAGCAACTTACCATGCTTGGATACTTCACCGGCACTGGGACCTGAATAATCCTTATAGAAATGATGGCTTTATTGGGTGCAATGATCTGCCAAAGTATGTACTTTGATTAAAACTGAGGAGTAACTTGATTTTCAGATGTGGCTTTTTCATCGTTCATTCATGTCTAGAAGTATCATGTGCTGATCACCACCTTAGGTCTCAATGTAGCTTTTCTTGTGCACAGTTTTGAATCAAAACTTTTATGTGAATAACATGGCGCATTTTATTAGCTTCTACTTTTAAAAAGAGCTTAATTGCATAGAACCCAACACAAACTTTTTCAAAACAAATCCATTTGCTTTACAGGTTAACTCTTCTTGCCTATTTGTCAACCATCACATTTTACTATTTGGTAAAGAGAGACCCTCTTAATGAGTGAATACACAGCATTTATTTCCTCTTTTACTATGAATTATAGCTGATGTGTTTTAATCTGATTTTTTTAAATGAATATAGTGTTGCATTCTAAATGAGCCATAAAAATGACTAAAAATACCATTTCACACAACACTTGGGGTAGGTATATAACAAGAACTGTATAATATGAGCAGAATAATTAAGCTGAAATGGAAAGAGGAAGATGAGATCTATGTGAGAAGCTGGACTTATCCTAATTAAACTCCTATGATAGAAGTTAAGGATATGATGCAGACAGTGAAAAGCAATAAAGTCCTTAGAGTGGATAATGTAACAACAGAACTAATTAAAAGTGGTGAAGTGGCTCTCATTCTAAGCATCCCAGAAGCTTATCAATGTGACTTGAGAGTCTGGAAGATGGCTCAGCACTTGAACATAGTTCTTGATGGTGCCTGTTTCTAAAAAGGGAGACTCAACTGTTTGTGGAAATTACCACACAATATCACTTTGACACACCTATCAAAATATTGCTGTGCATCATGCTGAAGAGAATTGGAGAACAAGCTCAGTTTAGACCCAAAGGTTATACAAAGGAGCAAATATTCAATCTGCATATGCTATTGAAGAAAGTGCTGGAGAATGATGGGAAGATGATCCATGTTTTTGTGGATTTTCCCAAGGTATTTGGCAGCATCTCACACAAATCTCTCTGGGCATTCCCGTGGCTGGCCAGAGTAGTTGAAAATGTAATAAAGCTGATATACTTTCACAGAGATTTTGTAATGACTTCAGTGTTGGTGGGGCATGAGCAAATTGTCTGTCTGACTTGAGGATAGGTATCAGGGCTGTTTGCTATCAGTAGCCCTCTTTAACTGTTATAGTGAAGAAATATTAAGAACCACCACTGATGGAAATCTACAGGAGAGAATTCATCTGTGGATGAAAAATTAGTCATCTGTGCTTCACTTAGGATATTGACCTGACTAGATTATCAGAGAAAGATATAAAAGGTATAAAAATTGCTAGAAAGAGTAGCAGTGGAAGCAGAAAAGTTAGGTCTAAAGATGTCACACAAAAAGATAATGCTGAACTCTAAGTCTATTGAAAAGATAATGATTCTACCCAAATCTGAGGAGGCATTGGAAGGAGTTGAGCATTTCAATTGTAACTACCAGGGACATCGAATATCATTTAGAGATCTGACACAGAGCTGGACTCTCAACTGAGTCATTCACATTGAGAGAAGCAATAGTATGACCATGAATTGTAAAGTGAAATTTCTGAAGTCTCTTATCTTTAACATCTTGCTATGTGCATGAGAGGCATGAGTGTTAAAGAGACAGAACTTGAAGAGGCTTTCTGCCTTTGGACTGAAATGCTGAAGACAATTGATGCACATTAGCTAATCTTCACACATGACCACCAAGGAAGTAATTGCCCAGATGTACCACATAGTAGAAGTGATACCTAATTTCATCAAGAGGATGAGACAGAGAAAACTTGAGTTTGCAAGACATGTGGATCAGAGAAGCTGAAGAAGATTGCTCAAACAAGTTTTTCAGGGCTTGGGACAGGAGGTGCCTGTGTGAGTGTGGTTCAGCTCGGTGACCGACTGGATAGGCTGTGGTATGGCATGATTATGAAGGCTATGTTAAGACTGTGAAATGCAGGTGAAGATTGCTGGCTAAGGGCTGTGTGTGCATGTGCATTGTGATGTGACTGTCTATGGTGCTTTTCACTATGAGGTAAGGTAAGTATGTAGTATATATGGCTAACTGACTTCCGCTTCCCCACTCTACCCCATCTGTGTGACATATATTGGTCTGGAGACCAGTCCAGCAATAGGACTATGAAGCCATGGTTTAAAAACATCTTTTGCCAAATGAAATATGTAGACTCAGTTCATCTTCATAAAACAGGCAGCAATTTACAAAAGCTATAAAATCTGGTATTACCATTATAAATCTCAAAATAGAAACAGAAATTGCATATCTATAACTACAGACAAGGTGGTATTGTTTGTTCATTTTTTTATTAGAACAACCATAAAATGGAAAACATTTAGTGCATTCCAGAATTTCAAATCCTTAGCCTTTTTGTCACTGAATATGACCAATCACCTACTATATTTACACTAAAATATGTCGTGTGTGTGTGTGTGTGTGTGTGTGTGTGTGTAAATTACAATAGATAACCCCCAGAGCATCTATGCTTCCCCTCATTTTTTTACTCTGCTCTCTCACATCAGAGGAAGTCTTTCTATAATATGTGCTTAGACATTATTTTGTGTAGATGTTTATACCATGCTTACTGTAAGTGACATCTGAGTACTGTAATTTTAAATGTCAAAATAACTCTGCTTCTTCATGGAGACTTTGCTTTTGTTTATCCTTATTTCCTTAATATGAAATCAAAGTTGTCTTAAAGAAAATCCATGTATTTTCAGTTTAGGTATTTATTTATATTTTTCATCTATCATCTAGTCTCAATGTCCCTCTGTTTTGATGAGGTGTAGAAACCCCACACTGATTGACAAAGGATTAATAGGAGCTTGAGGGCCTAGTTAGCTCAACGGTTGCACTTGGAGGGTGTGTCAATTCAATAAATTGAGACTCAGCTTGAGAGAAACTCTTTTGGTGGGCCCAGACATACAGAAAAAGATCCAGCAAACTAGGCTGGGAGATCAGTGTAATGGAAGAGGAAAAGGGAGCTGAGGTGAACCCAGAGCCCTAAAAACTCAAGCCCAGGGCAGACACAATGGCTCAACTGAGTTTTTCTTTGTTTTGAGTTCATGAATTGTGCTGGAGAGAATCTTGGGAACCCACTACTCTGAATAAGTGGGATTGAAGAGGAGCCTAGGTGTTACTAGATTTGCCGTTACTTTGGGGTATGCTCACTTATTAGGATTACTCTTCTGTGAGGGAAGGGGTTCTGTAATTCTATCAATGTACTGCTTGTGTCACTTGTGTTTTTCATATGGAGCTCTACTTCTCCCTTCTGCAAGTCCCCTCCCAGTGGAGCTATCCTGCAGGACCTAGGTTCCCCAGGGCTGGATTCCTCCAGCCCCAGAACCAGATGCGTGCACACACACACGCACACACGTTAATAGAGCAAGTGTGAGTGGACCGGGTCAATCAGCACTCTCAAGCTGATCCCTTATATGTCCCTGGACTCAGATGACTGGGCCAAGCAACACTTCCAAGCTACCACCCTCGTATGTCACAGGTTCAGCATGTCCCTATTCCCACTTTCACATCACAATTGTCCTGGTAGTAACCCACTTGATGAGCAAACCCCACAGTATTTTTGGGTGCTACAAGGATCTTTAGCTTAGGTAAGAGAAGCACTGCTGTGGAGTAAATGGGGAAGCTAAAAACACACAAGAGTAAAGTTCAGAGAGAGAAGGAAGGAACCAGCTTAACCATAAAAGGTATTTATTGAATAATAGTGATAACCACATAAGGAGAGCCTAAACAAACATAAGTTACATTATTAAAGGTTACAAAAGTCATACATTGAAAACTGTATCTGATCTAACAAGTCAGGATTAGAAAGTTATACCAGAAGTAGAAAAGAAAACAGAGAGAGAGAGGGTTGGGATCTCACCACTCCATGAAAGCTTAAACTGGTCAGGGTTCCCAGGTGGTGATGGTAGCTTAGGATCCTGAATGCTGGAAACAGGCAGAGCCCCCAGCATTATCAGTCAGGAGAAGATGAAATCCCAGTGGAACTGATATAGAGTTTGGATCCATGCATCAGAAGACACTTGAGCACGGTAGAGGTTTCTTATAGCGAAACAACAATGGTTCAAGGGACAGTGCTAGATTTGTTTATGTTTATGATGACTCAAGGTTTTCGTTAGGCTAGACAATATGAGCTGATCACTCCTAGCTATAGGTGGTGTTTCTTCCAGGGAGCTCACTAGGCAAATAGGCTGCTTCAGTATTTTGGATATCAGTCAAAGATTCATTACTAGAATTGATCTGATAACTGCTGAGCTGGGTGTGTGCAGGTGTAAGTTCATTAACATCTGGAGCAGAGATTCCCATGATGCAGTGCTTCCCTGCTTTTCTGGACCCAGAGTTCAGTGTAGTTATGTCTTAGAATGGAGAACAGAGATTCCATCTGCTAATGGAGATTCCTCCCTGTCCCATGTTTGATGCAGATGACACTAGGGGAGTTGTCTTAATCCTATCACCCTTTTAAGGAGGGGGCTGGGTGTGTCTCCCATCACCCTTCACTGCTCTCTACAGGTCTTTTCTCTGATTGGTTTTGGTTCAAATAGAGGCTGGAGAAAGGGTGTCTTTCATGAGTCAGACAGGCTGGATACTGTGCCCTGGTTCCCCAAGAACACAGAGCTGACTGGTATCATAAGGGGTGTGGAAGGTGCCATATGGACAACTAGTATTGTGCTTGGCACTGTTTATTTATTTGGAACATTGAAACCTTGGAAGGCTTAACTCTATATATAACCTGGCTGGAGGACTGAAACATTAGAAAGTCCAGACCTCCACAGGGTCTGAACAGCTGTAAGATGGAGCTGTAAGAAGGGGTATGGGAGAAGGTCATGCAACACTGTATCCAGCCACATGGGGTGATTCCAAGCAATTAGTCCCTGTTCTGTAGAAGCATTTGATTTTTTTCTCTTTCTAACTTCCATTGTAATGGAGAAAGCAGAATCTAGACACATCTGTCTAGCTTCTTCTTTTATTTCCTTTATTTGGGGCTCTAGAATTAGTCAGTTGAAAAATGGCTGTTACCATTTATGACCCACCTATCCTGCCAACCAAGTGCTGAGAATGGCCCCTCCTCACTTTAAGGTATGTCTACACTGCACATTTCCTAGAGTCTTGTAGATGTAGTCATACATGGTTTGCACCCTAGCATGAATATAAATAGTAGCATAGATGGTGAGGCATGGCTTAGGTGAGTAATGACAGCCCTGATGCTTGTGGGAACATACCTATGTATATACCCACATGGTTCTACTTGCCCAAGAAGTACCTCTCTTCAACACTGCTATTTTTATTCCACCACAGGGAAAGACTTTCCACTGACACTTGTAGTTACGCATTGCAGTGTGAATACAGCTTGCTTTTTGCTGTGGTGTGTAGCTATGCATATCCAACACGCCGCCACCACTGGTATGCAATGTAGCTGTAGCCTTCGAGTTCAGAACTTAGGTGGACCCACCTGATAGGCACCACCCACTGTCCCCAGTTGTTTGCCCATTTATGAGGGTATCCTTTCACCATGGTTAGGGTTGCCAACTTTCTAATTGAACGCCTTTGCCCTGCCCCTTCTCCAAGGCCCCACCCCACTCACTCCATCCCCGCCTTCTCTCCATCGCTCACTCTCCCACACCCTCACTCACTCATTTTTACCAGGCTAAGGAGGGTTCCTTTTCAACTGGGTGTCCTGGTGTATGTGGGCTCTGCATCTTGACCACCCAACCAACTAAGATTTCTGCTCCTCTTGGGTGGTGAAGCATGAATAGGTATGTGAGTTATGGCTACAGGCAAGCTCCATACCAGTTGTGCTTCGCTGAATGCATCTTAGCTTCCTGGGGTGCGGAGGTTGGGGAGGAACAGTGAAGTCCAAGGCCAGCCACCCATCTTTATCACTATGTTAAAGTACTTTTTTTTTTTAAAGATCCTTTTCTGCACTTGTCGTAAGGTATAATTCCCAAATCTGAACCTTAGCGTCCAAAATTTGGATACCTGCATGAATCCTCTAAGCTTAATTACCAGCTTAGATCCTGTAGCGCTGCCACCAACCAGGAATTCCAGTGCCTGGTTGTCATAAGTAGATAGGTAAGGTAGGGGTTAATTGGTAAGGGTTAATTTTCTTTTGCCTGTGAAGGGTGAACAAAGGGAAAAACACCTGACCAGAGAACCAATCAGAGAACTGGATTGTTTAAAAGTCAGGGGCGGGAATTTGTATACTCAGGGTTTTTGTTGTTTCCTCGGCTGTGAGTAAACAAGCTTTTCTTCTAACTCCCTCTTATTTCAAAGTTTCTCCTAAAAGTCTGTGAGTACAAAAGGAAACAAAGTACATAGGCTATTATATGCTTTGTGTTGTATTTACATGTAGGTTGATTTGCTGGACTGGTTTAATCGGGCTATCTTTTAAATCAGACTGTTTATTCATATTTTCTTATAAGCAAGAGCCTGTATTGAGTTTCTTAATGCAAGATTATTGTTCTGTATTTTCTTTCTTTT